>NW_028317877.1:7862604-8166250 GCF_062004578.1 Staurois parvus
AAGAGCTTTGGCTGTCCTTCTCCTTTAACCACTTCAAGTCTGGACACTTTTACCCCCTTCCTGTCCAGGTCAATTTTCAGCTTTTAGTGCTATCACACTTTGAATGACAATTGCGCGGTCATGCAACACTGTACCCATATGAATTTTTTTGCATTTTTTTTGAGACCGATAAAGTTTTATTTTGGTGGTATTATTCACCACTGGGATTTTATTTTTTTTGATATGCAAATGAAAAAGTCTAAAAATTTTGAAAAAAAGTGTTTTTCGTCTAAAATTTAGCAAATAAATAATATTTCATCATAAATCTTGGCCAACATTTATTTCGTTATCTTTTTAGTAAAACAAAATAACCCAAATTAGTTTATAACCAAAAATTATAATTTTTAAACATTTATTTTACATTATTTTATTTTTTTTATATTATTATTTGTTTTTTTTTGTTTTGTTTTTTTTTGTTTTTTACATACTGTCACCCTAGCAGTACAGTGTCACCATGGTGGGGGGGTGATGAAGATTTTTTTTTTTCTTACACTGATTGCTTTTACACCCATAAAGGCTGCAAAAGCAATCATTTCTCCTTCTCTCTGGCTGCATTCTTGCAGCCATTGAGAACTACTGTGTGAGCTGTGATTGGTCACAGCTTGTCACATGGTACAAGGCTGTTGTGAATAGCCTTGTACCATTCACAGATTTCACATGTAGTAAGCAATAATGTCAGAAGTGACATCTTGCTTACTACTCTGCATGTGATTACTGATTGGTCAATCAGTGATCACATGATCGGGACCTCACACAGAGGTCCCGTATGACTATCGGTGTTCCACTGTGTACGGAGGACACAGTGGGCACCATATCGCTGTGCTGCGTGCTCCCAGGGAGCGCTCACAAGCAGGGGGCAGGGAGGCCATTTATAAATGGCCACCCGACCCTGCACTGCCACCGTCCAGCCGTTTATATACAACGGCCGGATGGGAGGTGGTTAAGATAACACAGGCAGTGTAGGGAGGGCACAGGACAGCTTTTTATTTCTGACAAGACCAGCAGATATAACAAAATTCTTCCAATAGTATAATAACCAGTTCCTGCCGAGCCTGATCTCAACCACATGATTGCTGTGACAGCTGTCCCTGTACTCTTTATCCTCTTGAATGGAGAAAAAGATATATTAAAACATTATCTCCCTGCAGAGAAAAAAAACATTGTGTAAAATAAAAAAAGATAAAATAGCTAGATCAGGTTGCTGCGACATTCAGATGGTAGGGTCAGAATTTGGCATAAACAACATGAAAGCATGGATTCACCCTGCCTTGTATCAAAGGTTCAGGCTGGTGGTGGTGGTGTAATGGTGTGGGGGATATTTTCTTGGCACTAGCAAAGTATACCTAATATAGTCGCCACTGAGTATATATATATACCCCAATGAACTTTTGCTAATGCAAAATTAATCCCTTAAAATTACTATTATGAAATGTAATTTTGGAGGGTACTGTCTTTTTCTTTTCTTTTTTTTACTTCTATTTCTATTGTAGCATGCTTACCAAGATTTACATTACCAAGTTTTCATATTTTCAAAGTGAAGTTTTCAAAAACCCATCAAAAATATATTAAATAAAAAAACAAAGTTATGCAGTGACATAAAGTACTGCAAGTCACTGACAGCTCCGAGAGTCGATCGGGATACAGTAGGACTGATTCTCAATCACATGATTGCTGTGATAGGCTGTGGTTGGCTATCAAAGTGATTAGTAACTGTAGAGCCTGCCTCTGTACTCTTTCTCCTCTTAAATGGAGAAAAAGATTCATTGTATCTGTTTCTCCTTACAGATAAAAGATAAAATAGTTAGCTCAGGGTTTGATTTAGCTCAGTGTCAGGGTTAGGGTCACAGGTTATTGTCAGCGTGTTTTAGATAAGATAAAAAAAATAGCAAAATGTGCATTATTGTTTCTGGGCACTGCTACACGTACAAAGATCAAATAATGTGTGGTATTGCATGCTATCTTCAGTAGTAGGAGATTTTTCTTTTTTTCTTTGGTGGCGGGTCATGGTAATGGCAAGAAATATTCAGCTAAATTTTCAAAAGTGATATTTTGTACTATATTGGGTCAGTTTTCATTCCATAAAAAATAAAGCAATATCTATTATCATATACAACAAAATGCAGGACAAATCTGTCCTGAAAAAGCAAGGTATAATTCATCTGGATACACAAAGTAGATGTGATCATATGTACTGTAGAGAGTGACTAACACATGCTAAAGTTGCAAAATGGATTCGGGCATTAAGATTTTTTTACCTTCTGTCATGCAGGGATTAAACAGACCAAAAGGAAGCAATAAAGAGAAGTTCAGTGTAAGAGTTTACATACACTTAAAGGATAAGTTCACCTTTGGAACATGTTACATGTTTTTAGGGTGGAACATGTTCCCATAGCCAAAGCCGCCCTCCCTCTCTCTGACAGATAGTACACAAAAAAAAAATTGTGCACCCCATTGGGTACCATTCTTTCATTAATTGCACACTGGGTTTTATAACAACGCTCGTAGCGTTCGCTTTGTAAAGACGTATTAAGCGTTTTTTAGCATTTTTGCATAAGCGGTTTGCCACATTTTTGTGCATTTGCGTGTTTTTGTGTTTTTCTTCTTAAATGCAATTTTCCCCGCTTATTACAGCGTTTTTCAGCATTAGAGCGTTTTTACAGCTAAAAAACTCCTCTAGAAACCCACTAGTCCTGTTTTTTTTTTTTCCAGCCAAAAAACGCCCCTGCCAAAAAACGCTGATTAAAGCCTATTGTGCATGGACGCATAGGATAACATGGGGAGTTTACTGGCTCTAGTAAAAATCACCAATAGCCAAAAACAGTAGCTGTAAAAACATCAAGTGTGCATGAGGACAAAGAGAGAGAGATGTTTATCTACAGTTGCAACTCTGATAACCTCCCTTCTCAGTGTGTGCATGAATTCACTGCAGGAAAAATAAAGTTTTTACCCTGCAGGGGGAAGTCCCTTGGACTGGCAGGATTCCCAGGTATTTAAGTATAGAAAAGAAGTAAGGATTTTTTTACTAATTCAAGGGCAGCACAGTGGCTAAATGGTTAGCACTTTTGCATGGCGGTACTGGGGTCATTGGGTCGAATTCCAACCATGGCACCACCTGCCTGGAGTTTGCATGTTCTCCCTGTGCCTGCATGGGTTTCCTCCGGGTACTTCGGTTTCCTCCCGCACTCCAAAGACATACTGGTAGGTTAATTGGATCCGGTCTAAATTGGCCATAGTATATGTATGTGTGAATGCAATGTAGGGACTTTAGATTGTACGCCCTTTGAGGGTTAGGGACTGATGTGAATGTACAATATATATGTAAAGCACTGCATATATTGACGGTGCTATACAAGTACCTATAATAAATCAATCAATTTAGTAGTAATGAAGCTTTAGCATAGAGATTTTCTGTTTTTGGCTATAGTTATCATTTATATTTCAGTAAAAACATTAAATGTTAACTATCTGAAAGTTCTGAACATGTGAGGGGGAATGTGTTAGACCTGTACCAGAAAATAAATTATTCCTCAGCATTTTTAGAAAAAGTACTGTGGGGGAGGGATGGCAAAGCTACAAGAAAAATATTCCTAAACAGTATTAGCTGAAAAAGTTGCTGCAACATGACAGGAGGTAATGACTATGATTTATGATCCTCAGCTCTTTTGCTGCTTCAGTGTGTTGACTGTTCCAGTGCATGTTTCTGAGACTTATTGTCCCCAGAGTTTACTCCTCTTACAGATCAGGTATCCAACCTTCTAAAGAGATGCATCTATATATAAAAGGAATAAAGTGGATTTCAAAATATTTCAAGGGCTTGTATAGGTTAGGAAATACAATACTGGACACTCTAATGGAATGATAAAGGTTCGCAATCTTACCACAGATGTTTACCACAATACATTTTTGGTGTTCCTAGACTGGTAAGAATGAATGATTTTCTAAGCACCTTTAGCCGATACAGAATTGTAGACCTGAGGATCCCTGGACATGCATCTGCAAAACCTCCCAATAACACACATACATGTAGTTGTTTACTATAACAGGTTTATCAGATGTTTGCATTTCTCATTCAAAATCATAATGTAGATATTGTTTGTGTCAATCATTTACTTTTTCAACACACCAATTGCAATAGTATGAAGTAAAGTCCAACTGAAATATTTTTCGGTTCTTAGAAAGAAGCTGAGTATAAAAGACTGTTCCCTGCCAGGATGCTGTAAAGGAGGACCTTTGCTCCCTGCTTGATAGGTTCAAAACATCTCCTGCTGGATCAGAGCTAAAGTTCTCCAACAGGAAGCATCTTTGCTGACTGTAGAGAGACCACTGCTTCCAAGTGCAAAGATCCTTTTCTATATCATGCTGACAGTAAACAGGCTTTTCCACCCCAGGCTGTGGCTGCTTTTAAAGAAAACAACTGTTAGAATTTGAACACCTTTTGCTGTTATGCTATACACCTGTATTGTATTTAGCTGCTTTAAATTTTTATTTGGAGGTCAGAATTTTGAAGGTAATTTATTTAATGGCATATGGTTTATTTCATTTCAATGTACCTTATTTGATTAAAAATTCTAAAAAAATATTTCCCATTAACCTGATTGGATGTACTGAGTGAACAGGCTCTAAGGTTATTGAAAAAATATGATTCTTTGTGCTGCTGACCTACATTGTGCCGCTGTTTTTTTCCCAACATTTTTTTGGGCTGTTAAAAGCTTGGTAATGTAAAAAAATATAGAATGGTAGAAACGTACGAAAAGAAAAAGAGAGTTGCCTCCAAATTACATTTCATAATAGTGAGTAGCAAAAAATAGAGTGCTCAATGTTTCCCATGGGACCTATACAGTGTGATCATTGGGATATATATTTCTGTCACTGATATGAGATTGTTGGGATAGAATTCTGCTATATCATCTATCCTATTTATAAAATGCATAAGCAAGGTGAAGGTTAATACTATACTGTATATGCTAGGTACTGTCAATCTATCAGCAAAGAGAAATATGTTGTTTTAATTATCTTGCTGGTTTCAGAGTATTACATTGGAGTAATTTAGTTTCACTACCCTAACTATAAATGGGTAGGAAGCATGAAATATATTTTTAAGATATACTATATATAAACCCAATCATTTAAACATCATATAAACTTAATATAATTATTGGTTATATTTAGAGATGAGCGAATCGAAGTATCCGAAGTGGAATTCGAGTCGAATTTCGGAAAAATTTCGATTCGTGCCGAATCCGAAAAACAGCCTAATTCGGACGCGCGAATCGAAATTTTTCCGAAAATGGCGGCTGACATGTGCGGCGACGGAGCGGGGATGTCGGGGAAGGCGCGCAGACAAGGCGCGCTGCCCCATAATGCATTCCTCAACGACATGTGATCGCATCAGCCAATCAGCAGCCAGCCAGCCAGCACTGTGTAATGGTCGAGGTATATATAGCGGCCATTTTGGAAATCTTCATTTGCCTGCAGTCATTGAACAGAGGCAGACCGCTCTGTACTAGGGACAGGGACAGAGTTAGGGCCACAGAAACGAGAATTGGGGACAGAGAGAAGTTACTTAGGGACAGAGAACCATTACTCAGGGACACAGACTTGTTAATGAGGGCCACAGAATCGTTATTTAGGGACAAAGAAACGCTAGTTAGGGCCACAGAATTCATACTCAGGGACAGACAGAATTGTTACTGAGTGCCAGAGAATTGTTACTCAGGGACAGACAGAATTGTTACTGAGTGCCAGAGAATTGTTACTCTCACAGACACAAAATTGTTACTTGCACAGACACAGAATTGTTACTTGCACAGACACACAATTGTTACTCAGGGCCACAGAATTCATACTCAGGGACAGACAGAATTGTTACTGAGTGCCAGAGAATTCTTACTCAGGGCCACAGAATTCATACTCAGGGACAGACAGAATTGTTACTCAGGGACAGACAGAATTGTTACTGAGTGCCAGAGAATTGTTACTCAGGGACAGACAGAATTGTTACTGAGTGCCAGAGAATTGTTACTCTCACAGACACAAAATTGTTACTTGCACAGACACAGAATTGTTACTTGCACAGACACACAATTGTTACTCAGGGCCACAGAATTCATACTCAGGGACAGACAGAATTGTTACTGAGTGCCAGAGAATTGTTACTCAGGGACAGACAGAATTGTTACTGAGTGCCAGAGAATTGTTACTCTCACAGACACAAAATTGTTACTTGCACAGACACAGAATTGTTACTCGCACAGAGACAGAATTGTTACTCAGGGCCACAGAATTCATACTCAGGGACAGACAGAATTGTTACTGAGTGCCAGAGAATTGTTACTCAGGGAAGACAGAATTGTTACTGAGTGCCATAGAATTGTTACTCAGGGACAGACAGAATTGTTACTGAGTGCCAGAGAATTGTTACTCTCACAGACACAAAATTGTTACTTGCACAGACACAGAATTGTTACTCGCACAGAGACAGAATTGTTACTCAGGGCCACAGAATTCATACTCAGGGACAGACAGAATTGTTACTGAGTGCCAGAGAATTGTTACTCAGGGACAGACAGAATTGTTACTGAGTGCCAGAGAATTGTTACTCTCACAGACACAAAATTGTTACTTGCACAGACACAGAATTGTTACTTGCACAGACACACAATTGTTACTGAGTGCCAGAGAATTGTTACTCAGGGACAGACAGAATTGTTACTGAGTGCCAGAGAATTGTTACTCAGGGACAGACAGAATTGTTACTGAGTGCCAGAGAATTGTTACTCAGGGACAGACAGAATTGTTACTGAGTGCCAGAGAATTGTTACTCTCACAGACACAAAATTGTTACTTGCACAGACACAGAATTGTTACTCGCACAGAGACAGAATTGTTACTCAGGGCCACAGAATTCATACTCAGGGACAGACAGAATTGTTACTGAGTGCCAGAGAATTGTTACTCAGGGACAGACAGAATTGTTACTGAGTGCCAGAGAATTGTTACTCTCACAGACACAAAATTGTTACTTGCACAGACACAGAATTGTTACTTGCACAGACACACAATTGTTACTGAGTGCCAGAGAATTGTTACTCAGGGACAGACAGAATTGTTACTGAGTGCCAGAGAATTGTTACTCAGGGACAGACAGAATTGTTACTGAGTGCCAGAGAATTGTTACTCTCACAGACACAAAATTGTTACTTGCACAGACACAGAATTGTTACTCGCACAGAGACAGAATTGTTACTCAGGGCCACAGAATTCATACTCAGGGACAGACAGAATTGTTACTGAGTGCCAGAGAATTGTTACTCAGGGAAGACAGAATTGTTACTGAGTGCCATAGAATTGTTACTCAGGGACAGACAGAATTGTTACTGAGTGCCAGAGAATTGTTACTCTCACAGACACAAAATTGTTACTTGCACAGACACAGAATTGTTACTCGCACAGAGACAGAATTGTTACTCAGGGCCACAGAATTCATACTCAGGGACAGACAGAATTGTTACTGAGTGCCAGAGAATTGTTACTCAGGGACAGACAGAATTGTTACTGAGTGCCAGAGAATTGTTACTCTCACAGACACAAAATTGTTACTTGCACAGACACAGAATTGTTACTTGCACAGACACACAATTGTTACTGAGTGCCAGAGAATTGTTACTCAGGGACAGACAGAATTGTTACTGAGTGCCAGAGAATTGTTACTCAGGGACAGACAGAATTGTTACTGAGTGCCAGAGAATTGTTACTCAGGGACAGACAGAATTGTTACTGAGTGCCAGAGAATTGTTACTCTCACAGACACAAAATTGTTACTTGCACAGACACAGAATTGTTACTCGCACAGAGACAGAATTGTTACTCAGGGCCACAGAATTCATACTCAGGGACAGACAGAATTGTTACTGAGTGCCAGAGAATTGTTACTCAGGGACAGACAGAATTGTTACTGAGTGCCAGAGAATTGTTACTCTCACAGACACAAAATTGTTACTTGCACAGACACAGAATTGTTACTTGCACAGACACACAATTGTTACTGAGTGCCAGAGAATTGTTACTCAGGGACAGACAGAATTGTTACTGAGTGCCAGAGAATTGTTACTCAGGGACAGACAGAATTGTTACTGAGTGCCAGAGAATTGTTACTCAGGGACAGACAGAATTGTTACTGAGTGCCAGAGAATTGTTACTCTCACAGACACAAAATTGTTACTTGCACAGACACAGAATTGTTACTCGCACAGAGACAGAATTGTTACTCAGGGCCACAGAATTCATACTCAGGGACAGACAGAATTGTTACTGAGTGCCAGAGAATTGTTACTCAGGGACAGACAGAATTGTTACTGAGTGCCAGAGAATTGTTACTCTCACAGACACAAAATTGTTACTTGCACAGACACAGAATTGTTACTTGCACAGACACACAATTGTTACTCAGGGCCACAGAATTCATACTCAGGGACAGACAGAATTGTTACTGAGTGCCAGAGAATTCTTACTCAGGGCCACAGAATTCATACTCAGGGACAGACAGAATTGTTACTCAGGGACAGACAGAATTGTTACTGAGTGCCAGAGAATTGTTACTCAGGGACAGACAGAATTGTTACTGAGTGCCAGAGAATTGTTACTCTCACAGACACAAAATTGTTACTTGCACAGACACAGAATTGTTACTTGCACAGACACACAATTGTTACTCAGGGCCACAGAATTCATACTCAGGGACAGACAGAATTGTTACTGAGTGCCAGAGAATTGTTACTCAGGGACACCTAATCGTTGAATTAAATAGTATGTCAGACAACATGCAGAGGAGTGGCAGAGGAGGCAATGTTTTAGGAGCGAGCAGACGTGGCAGCAGAGGAAGGGGTCGAGGCAGCAGTATTCGCAGCCAGAGGCCAGTGCTCCCGGTGTCATCCAGCGGTCGTGTCTCCACCGACAACCCTGCCGTCATTGATTGGTTGGCTCGGTCGTCTTCCTCTTCCCAGGTCACCTCTGACACCTACAGCCAACGGTCGGTGGGTACGTCAGACACAACCGTTAGTTGGCATGGCCCGGGACCAAGCCCACTGAAATCACGTGTCCTCTACCTGCCCCTGTCCTTTGCTGTTCCCTCACCAAGCGAAGTATCGCATGCTGTGGGCTCAGCCCCACTGTACAGTGAGGAAGAGCTAACAGAGGGCGGTCAGGAACGGGGGGAGACATCGGCCTTTTCAGCAGCCAAGCGAACAAGTACTGGCGAGGAGAGTGGCTCGGTAGCCGGTCTAGAGACAGGTCTGTCTCCTGACCCAGACGCAGCCGAGGGGGCTAGTAGTGAGGCGGAGACCCTACTTGATGATGAGGAGGTTGATCGCACTTGGCAGCCTCGTCGTCATCAGGCAATTTCTTCCGCATCATCAGGAGAAGAGGGTGGCAGCTTGGCAGCGAGCAAAACAGTCGGTGGGTTGCCCAGGAGACAGCAGCAGGGTCGCATCAGTGTCAGTGGAGCCAAACGTCCACGGAGTAGAGCACCAGCTCCACTGCAGCCTACCACCACGGCCAGTAGTGGTGCCGGTGCGCACGGAGGAAGTAGCAGTCAGCCAGTGAAGAGTAGCGGGGGCAAAGTTTCCTACTCGGTGGTGTGGCAATTTTTCCTCAAGCCGCCCGAGGAAGTAAACGTAGCCGTATGTCGACTATGTGGCCAGAAATGCAAGCGTGGCCAGGGGGCCCATGTTGGGACTACAGCGTTGCGTCAGCATATGCAGCGTCACCATTCGGTGGCCTGGGAAAACCGTGATAAACATACGGCGGTTCTGCCTGCCCCAGCCCCCGCTCCATCACCCGCTCCGTTACTTGCTCCGTCACCCGACGTCGTCAATCGCCCTCTATCAGCCAGTCAAGGCTCCAACACCTCTGCTGAGGGGAGTTGTCGCTCATTGGCATCTTCCGCTCGTTCAGATGCTCCTTCTCCTGCTACTCCTCTTCTCGGATTCCGTCAACAGTCTTTCTTGGAATCCGTATCCAAGAGACAACAGTTTGCGAGCACGCACCCGACGGTGCAAAAGCTGAACGTCCTCCTGTCCAAGTTGCTGGTGCTGCAGTCCCTCCCTTTCCAACTGGTGGACTCAGCACCTTTCCGAGAAATGATGGCTTGTGCCGCGCCGCGGTGGAGAGTGCCAAGCCGTCATTTCTTTGCCCAAAAGGCAGTGCCAGCCCTGCATTCACATGTAGAAGAGATGGTGGGCCAGTCTTTGAGCATGTCGGTCTCTGCCAAAGTGCACGGCAGCGCCGACGTGTGGAGCTGTAACTACGGTCAGGGACAGTACATGTCATTTACGGCCCACTGGGTGAACGTGGTGCCGGCACAGCCGCACCAGCAACTTGGACAGGTCACGACGCTTTTGCCTCCACGTTTGCACGTCCTTGGTCCAGCAAGCATGTCCGCCTCTACCACCTCTTTTTCCGCCGTGTCCTCAGCCGCCACCCCCGTGCCAAGTCCCATTACCCGACCGGCATATCACATGTGCAGGGCGCAACGGTGTCACGCTGTGCTGCACCTGGTATGCCTTGGCGAACGTAGTCACACAGGGGAGGAACTGCTGAGTGTAATGAACAGAGAAATCGACAGATGGCTGTCTCCGCGCAAACTAAAAATCGGAACCATGTTGACTGACAACGGAAAGAACATGGTGTCTGCTCTGCGTCAAGGAAGGTTGTGCCATGCGCCATGCATGGCTCACGTGTTCAATCTGGTTGTCAAGCGGTTCCTAAAATCCACCATCCCACTGCAAGACATCCTTAAAATGTCACGTAAACTGTGCATGCATTTCAGCCATTCCTACACCGCAAAGAACACCCTCATTGAGCTGCAGCGGCAGAACGGAATTCCACAGCATCGCCTGATCTGCGACGTTGCAACAAGGTGGAATTCAACCCTACACATGTTAGACCGCCTTTACGAGCAGCGAAAGGCCATCACCGATTTCCTGATGTTACAAGCGGATAAAGGTACTCCCCTGTGTAACTTAGATGTCAGCCATTGGCAGCTCATGCGTGACACCTGCCGCTTGCTCAGGCCCTTTGAGGAGGCCACGCTATTCGTGAGTCGGCAGGACTATGGGATGAACGACGTCATTCCTCTGTTGCACGTCCTGGAACAAATGCTGTTAACAATGGCTGGTCAGGGTGCGGTAGACGTGGCGCACAGATCTCAACGCCACATGACCCCTGTGGGGGCAGGACAGGAAGAAGAGGAGGAGGTAGAGGAGGACATTTGTGCTCAGGAATTATTGAGTGAAATGGGTGGTTTTTCCACTCAGCGGACAGGAGTGGAGGAGCAGGAGCATCTGGTAGAGGAGGAGGAGGAGGAGACAGAGGACCCAGACGCACCGTGGCAGTATGCTGTGGAGATGGAGGCAGGGAGTCCCTCGCATTCCTTGGCACAAATGGCCCATAGCATGCTCGGTTGCTTGCGTAGCGACAGCCGAATAATAACCATCAGACAGAGGGATGACTTTTGGCTGTCCACCTTGTTGGACCCTCGCTACCGGTCCAAAATGGTGGCCTTTTTCACACCTGCTGAGAGGGAGGCCAAAATTACGTACTATAAAAACCACCTATGTAGTCAGTTGGTCTCTGCCTTTGTGCGCCAACGTCCATCCTCAGACACTGTGGGCCCTGTGCGCTCGCGTTCCGCTGGCATGGCAGCAGGGGAGGGGTGGGGTGGTAGGAGCAGTGGCAGCTCCACCAGCAGCGGCTGCCTCAGTCTGCAGTCGATGATGAGTAGCTTTCTTCACCAGCGCAGTGAGGAAACTACTAACCAGCCGCAGCAGCAGCAGCAGCATCAGGTGGACCTGGAGCAGGAGCTCAAACAACAGGCTTGGGCCTACTTGGACAGCACCCTGCCAACCGAGGTAGACAATCCCCTTGACTACTGGGCAACGAAACTTGACCTTTGGCCCCAACTAGCTGAATTTGCCCTTGAAAGGCTGTCATGCCCGGCCAGTAGCGTGGCATCGGAGCGCGTGTTTAGTGCGGCAGGAGGTATTGTAACTCCGCGGAGGACACGACTGTCCACCCAAAGTGTGGAGAGACTCACGTTTGTGAAAATGAATCAGGCGTGGATTAGTCTGGATTTCAAACCACCAGTTCCTGACACAACTGACTAAATCCGCCATGAATCATGCCTCAAACATGTGCCACTTTCAGGTCTCCTCACACTGCTGGTGTGTTGAATTTTTTGACATAGGGTGCTGGCAGATTACGGGCCTCCTATAGCTGCTGCCAGGCCCCTAATCTGCCATAGGCCCCTATATACCGCCTCCTCCTGCTGCTGCCAGGTCCAGAGTCTCTCATGGGTCCCTGTACGGCCTCCCATTGCTGCTGTCTCCATCGCCACACTCTGCTGCCATGTGCCACTTTCAGGTCTCTTCACACTGCTGGTGTGTTTAATTTTTTGACATAGGGTGCAGGCAGATTACGGGCCTCACATAGCTGCTGCCAGGCCCCTAATCTGCCATGGGCCCCTATATACCGCCTCCTCATGCTGCTGCCAAGTCTAGAGTCTCTCATGGGTCCCTGTACGGCCTCCCATTGCTGCTGTCTCCATCGCCACACTCTGCTGCCATGTGCCACTTTCAGGTCTCTTCACACTGCTGGTGTGTTAAATTTTTTGACATAGGGTGCTGCAAGATAACGGGCCTCACATAGCTGCTGCCAGGCCCCTAATCTGCCATGGGCCCCTATATACCGCCTCCTCATGCTGCTGCCAAGTCCAGAGTCTGTCATGGTCCCTGTACGGCCTCCCATTGCTGCTGTCTCCATCGCCACACTCTGCTGCCATGTGCCACTTTCAGGTCTCTTCACACTGCTGGTGTGTTAAATTTTTTGACATAGGGTGCAGGCAGATTACGGGCCTCACATAGCTGCTGCCAGGCCCCTAATCTGCCATGGGCCCCTATATACCACCTCCTCCTGCTGCTGCCAGGTCCAGAGTCTCTCATGGGTCCCTGTACGGCCTCCCATTGCTGCTGTCTCCATCGCCACACTCTGCTGCCATGTGCCACTTTCAGGTCTCTTCACACTGCTGGTGTGTAAAATTTTTTGACATAGGGTGCTGCAAGATAACGGGCCTCACATAGCTGCTGCCAGGCCCCTAATCTGCCATGGGCCCCTATATACCGCCTCCTCATGCTGCTGCCAAGTCCAGAGTCTGTCATGGTCCCTGTACGGCCTCCCATTGCTGCTGTCTCCATCGCCACACTCTGCTGCCATGTGCCACTTTCAGGTCTCTTCACACTGCTGGTGTGTTAAATTTTTTGACATAGGGTGCTGCAAGATAACGGGCCTCACATAGCTGCTGCCAGGCCCCTAATCTGCCATGGGCCCCTATATACCGCCTCCTCATGCTGCTGCCAAGTCCAGAGTCTGTCATGGTCCCTGTACGGCCTCCCATTGCTGCTGTCTCCATCGCCACACTCTGCTGCCATGTGCCACTTTCAGGTCTCTTCACACTGCTGGTGTGTTAAATTTTTTGACATAGGGTGCAGGCAGATTACGGGCCTCACATAGCTGCTGCCAGGCCCCTAATCTGCCATGGGCCCCTATATACCACCTCCTCCTGCTGCTGCCAGGTCCAGAGTCTCTCATGGGTCCCTGTACGGCCTCCCATTGCTGCTGTCTCCATCGCCACACTCTGCTGCCATGTGCCACTTTCAGGTCTCTTCACACTGCTGGTGTGTAAAATTTTTTGACATAGGGTGCTGCAAGATAACGGGCCTCACATAGCTGCTGCCAGGCCCCTAATCTGCCATGGGCCCCTATATACCGCCTCCTCATGCTGCTGCCAAGTCCAGAGTCTGTCATGGTCCCTGTACGGCCTCCCATTGCTGCTGTCTCCATCGCCACACTCTGCTGCCATGTGCCACTTTCAGGTCTCTTCACACTGCTGGTGTGTTAAATTTTTTGACATAGGGTGCTGCAAGATAACGGGCCTCACATAGCTGCTGCCAGGCCCCTAATCTGCCATGGGCCCCTATATACCGCCTCCTCATGCTGCTGCCAAGTCCAGAGTCTGTCATGGTCCCTGTACGGCCTCCCATTGCTGCTGTCTCCATCGCCACACTCTGCTGCCATGTGCCACTTTCAGGTCTCTTCACACTGCTGGTGTGTTAAATTTTTTGACATAGGGTGCAGGCAGATTACGGGCCTCACATAGCTGCTGCCAGGCCCCTAATCTGCCATGGGCCCCTATATACCACCTCCTCCTGCTGCTGCCAGGTCCAGAGTCTCTCATGCCATGTGCCACTTTCAGGTCTCTTCACACTGCTGGTGTGTTTAATTTTTTGACATAGGGTGCAGGCAGATTACGGGCCTCACATAGCTGCTGCCAGGCCCCTAATCTGCCATGGGCCCCTATATACCGCCTCCTCATGCTGCTGCCAAGTCTAGAGTCTCTCATGGGTCCCTGTACGGCCTCCCATTGCTGCTGTCTCCATCGCCACACTCTGCTGCCATGTGCCACTTTCAGGTCTCTTCACACTGCTGGTGTGTTAAATTTTTTGACATAGGGTGCTGCAAGATAACGGGCCTCACATAGCTGCTGCCAGGCCCCTAATCTGCCATGGGCCCCTATATACCGCCTCCTCATGCTGCTGCCAAGTCCAGAGTCTGTCATGGTCCCTGTACGGCCTCCCATTGCTGCTGTCTCCATCGCCACACTCTGCTGCCATGTGCCACTTTCAGGTCTCTTCACACTGCTGGTGTGTTAAATTTTTTGACATAGGGTGCAGGCAGATTACGGGCCTCACATAGCTGCTGCCAGGCCCCTAATCTGCCATGGGCCCCTATATACCACCTCCTCCTGCTGCTGCCAGGTCCAGAGTCTCTCATGGGTCCCTGTACGGCCTCCCATTGCTGCTGTCTCCATCGCCACACTCTGCTGCCATGTGCCACTTTCAGGTCTCTTCACACTGCTGGTGTGTAAAATTTTTTGACATAGGGTGCTGCAAGATAACGGGCCTCACATAGCTGCTGCCAGGCCCCTAATCTGCCATGGGCCCCTATATACCGCCTCCTCATGCTGCTGCCAAGTCCAGAGTCTGTCATGGTCCCTGTACGGCCTCCCATTGCTGCTGTCTCCATCGCCACACTCTGCTGCCATGTGCCACTTTCAGGTCTCTTCACACTGCTGGTGTGTTAAATTTTTTGACATAGGGTGCTGCAAGATAACGGGCCTCACATAGCTGCTGCCAGGCCCCTAATCTGCCATGGGCCCCTATATACCGCCTCCTCATGCTGCTGCCAAGTCCAGAGTCTGTCATGGTCCCTGTACGGCCTCCCATTGCTGCTGTCTCCATCGCCACACTCTGCTGCCATGTGCCACTTTCAGGTCTCTTCACACTGCTGGTGTGTTAAATTTTTTGACATAGGGTGCAGGCAGATTACGGGCCTCACATAGCTGCTGCCAGGCCCCTAATCTGCCATGGGCCCCTATATACCGCCTCCTCATGCTGCTGCCAAGTCTAGAGTCTCTCATGGGTCCCTGTACGGCCTCCCATTGCTGCTGTCTCCATCGCCACACTCTGCTGCCATGTGCCACTTTCAGGTCTCTTCACACTGCTGGTGTGTTAAATTTTTTGACATAGGGTGCTGCAAGATAACGGGCCTCACATAGCTGCTGCCAGGCCCCTAATCTGCCATGGGCCCCTATATACCGCCTCCTCATGCTGCTGCCAAGTCCAGAGTCTGTCATGGTCCCTGTACGGCCTCCCATTGCTGCTGTCTCCATCGCCACACTCTGCTGCCATGTGCCACTTTCAGGTCTCTTCACACTGCTGGTGTGTTAAATTTTTTGACATAGGGTGCAGGCAGATTACGGGCCTCACATAGCTGCTGCCAGGCCCCTAATCTGCCATGGGCCCCTATATACCACCTCCTCCTGCTGCTGCCAGGTCCAGAGTCTCTCATGCCATGTGCCACTTTCAGGTCTCTTCACACTGCTGGTGTGTTTAATTTTTTGACATAGGGTGCAGGCAGATTACGGGCCTCACATAGCTGCTGCCAGGCCCCTAATCTGCCATGGGCCCCTATATACCGCCTCCTCATGCTGCTGCCAAGTCTAGAGTCTCTCATGGGTCCCTGTACGGCCTCCCATTGCTGCTGTCTCCATCGCCACACTCTGCTGCCATGTGCCACTTTCAGGTCTCTTCACACTGCTGGTGTGTTAAATTTTTTGACATAGGGTGCAGGCAGATTACGGGCCTCACATAGCTGCTGCCAGGCCCCTAATCTGCCATGGGCCCCTATATACCACCTCCTCCTGCTGCTGCCAGGTCCAGAGTCTCTCATGGGTCCCTGTACGGCCTCCCATTGCTGCTGTCTCCATCGCCACACTCTGCTGCCATGTGCCACTTTCAGGTCTCTTCACACTGCTGGTGTGTAAAATTTTTTGACATAGGGTGCTGCAAGATAACGGGCCTCACATAGCTGCTGCCAGGCCCCTAATCTGCCATGGGCCCCTATATACCGCCTCCTCCTGCTGCTGCCAGGTCCAGAGTCTCTCATGCCATGTGCCACTTTCAGGTCTCTTCACACTGCTGGTGTGTTTAATTTTTTGACATAGGGTGCAGGCAGATTACGGGCCTCACATAGCTGCTGCCAGGCCCCTAATCTGCCATGGGCCCCTATATACCGCCTCCTCATGCTGCTGCCAAGTCTAGAGTCTCTCATGGGTCCCTGTACGGCCTCCCATTGCTGCTGTCTCCATCGCCACACTCTGCTGCCATGTGCCACTTTCAGGTCTCTTCACACTGCTGGTGTGTTAAATTTTTTGACATAGGGTGCAGGCAGATTACGGGCCTCACATAGCTGCTGCCAGGCCCCTAATCTGCCATGGGCCCCTATATACCACCTCCTCCTGCTGCTGCCAGGTCCAGAGTCTCTCATGGGTCCCTGTACGGCCTCCCATTGCTGCTGTCTCCATCGCCACACTCTGCTGCCATGTGCCACTTTCAGGTCTCTTCACACTGCTGGTGTGTAAAATTTTTTGACATAGGGTGCTGCAAGATAACGGGCCTCACATAGCTGCTGCCAGGCCCCTAATCTGCCATGGGCCCCTATATACCGCCTCCTCATGCTGCTGCCAAGTCCAGAGTCTGTCATGGTCCCTGTACGGCCTCCCATTGCTGCTGTCTCCATCGCCACACTCTGCTGCCATGTGCCACTTTCAGGTCTCTTCACACTGCTGGTGTGTTAAATTTTTTGACATAGGGTGCAGGCAGATTACGGGCCTCACATAGCTGCTGCCAGGCCCCTAATCTGCCATGGGCCCCTATATACCGCCTCCTCATGCTGCTGCCAAGTCTAGAGTCTCTCATGGGTCCCTGTACGGCCTCCCATTGCTGCTGTCTCCATCGCCACACTCTGCTGCCATGTGCCACTTTCAGGTCTCTTCACACTGCTGGTGTGTTAAATTTTTTGACATAGGGTGCTGCAAGATAACGGGCCTCACATAGCTGCTGCCAGGCCCCTAATCTGCCATGGGCCCCTATATACCGCCTCCTCATGCTGCTGCCAAGTCCAGAGTCTGTCATGGTCCCTGTACGGCCTCCCATTGCTGCTGTCTCCATCGCCACACTCTGCTGCCATGTGCCACTTTCAGGTCTCTTCACACTGCTGGTGTGTAAAATTTTTTGACATAGGGTGCTGCAAGATAACGGGCCTCACATAGCTGCTGCCAGGCCCCTAATCTGCCATGGGCCCCTATATACCGCCTCCTCATGCTGCTGCCAAGTCCAGAGTCTGTCATGGTCCCTGTACGGCCTCCCATTGCTGCTGTCTCCATCGCCACACTCTGCTGCCATGTGCCACTTTCAGGTCTCTTCACACTGCTGGTGTGTTAAATTTTTTGACATAGGGTGCAGGCAGATTACGGGCCTCACATAGCTGCTGCCAGGCCCCTAATCTGCCATGGGCCCCTATATACCGCCTCCTCCTGCTGCTGCCAGGTCCAGAGTCTCTCATGGGTCCCTGTACGGCCTCCCATTGCTGCTGTCTCCATCGCCACACTCTGCTGCCATGTGCCACTTTCAGGTCTCTTCACACTGCTGGTGTGTTAAATTTTTTGACATAGGGTGCTGCAAGATAACGGGCCTCACATAGCTGCTGCCAGGCCCCTAATCTGCCATGGGCCCCTATATACCGCCTCCTCATGCTGCTGCCAGGTCCAGAGTCTCTCATGGGTCCCTGTACGGCCTCCCATTGCTGCTGTCTCCATCGCCACACTCTGCTGCCATGTGCCACTTTCAGGTCTCTTCACACTGCTGGTGTGTAAAATTTTTTGACATAGGGTGCTGCAAGATAACGGGCCTCACATAGCTGCTGCCAGGCCCCTAATCTGCCATGGGCCCCTATATACCGCCTCCTCATGCTGCTGCCAAGTCCAGAGTCTGTCATGGTCCCTGTACGGCCTCCCATTGCTGCTGTCTCCATCGCCACACTCTGCTGCCATGTGCCACTTTCAGGTCTCTTCACACTGCTGGTGTGTTAAATTTTTTGACATAGGGTGCAGGCAGATTACGGGCCTCACATAGCTGCTGCCAGGCCCCTAATCTGCCATGGGCCCCTATATACCGCCTCCTCCTGCTGCTGCCAGGTCCAGAGTCTCTCATGGGTCCCTGTACGGCCTCCCATTGCTGCTGTCTCCATCGCCACACTCTGCTGCCATGTGCCACTTTCAGGTCTCTTCACACTGCTGGTGTGTTAAATTTTTTGACATAGGGTGCTGCAAGATAACGGGCCTCACATAGCTGCTGCCAGGCCCCTAATCTGCCATGGGCCCCTATATACCGCCTCCTCATGCTGCTGCCAAGTCCAGAGTCTGTCATGGTCCCTGTACGGCCTCCCATTGCTGCTGTCTCCATCGCCACACTCTGCTGCCATGTGCCACTTTCAGGTCTCTTCACACTGCTGGTGTGTTAAATTTTTTGACATAGGGTGCAGGCAGATTACGGGCCTCACATAGCTGCTGCCAGGCCCCTAATCTGCCATGGGCCCCTATATACCACCTCCTCCTGCTGCTGCCAGGTCCAGAGTCTCTCATGCCATGTGCCACTTTCAGGTCTCTTCACACTGCTGGTGTGTTTAATTTTTTGACATAGGGTGCAGGCAGATTACGGGCCTCACATAGCTGCTGCCAGGCCCCTAATCTGCCATGGGCCCCTATATACCGCCTCCTCATGCTGCTGCCAAGTCTAGAGTCTCTCATGGGTCCCTGTACGGCCTCCCATTGCTGCTGTCTCCATCGCCACACTCTGCTGCCATGTGCCACTTTCAGGTCTCTTCACACTGCTGGTGTGTTAAATTTTTTGACATAGGGTGCTGCAAGATAACGGGCCTCACATAGCTGCTGCCAGGCCCCTAATCTGCCATGGGCCCCTATATACCGCCTCCTCATGCTGCTGCCAAGTCCAGAGTCTGTCATGGTCCCTGTACGGCCTCCCATTGCTGCTGTCTCCATCGCCACACTCTGCTGCCATGTGCCACTTTCAGGTCTCTTCACACTGCTGGTGTGTTAAATTTTTTGACATAGGGTGCAGGCAGATTACGGGCCTCACATAGCTGCTGCCAGGCCCCTAATCTGCCATGGGCCCCTATATACCACCTCCTCCTGCTGCTGCCAGGTCCAGAGTCTCTCATGGGTCCCTGTACGGCCTCCCATTGCTGCTGTCTCCATCGCCACACTCTGCTGCCATGTGCCACTTTCAGGTCTCTTCACACTGCTGGTGTGTAAAATTTTTTGACATAGGGTGCTGCAAGATAACGGGCCTCACATAGCTGCTGCCAGGCCCCTAATCTGCCATGGGCCCCTATATACCGCCTCCTCATGCTGCTGCCAAGTCCAGAGTCTGTCATGGGTCCCTGTACGGCCTCCCATTGCTGCTGTCTCCATCGCCACACTCTGCCATGTGCCACTTTCAGGTCTCCTCACACACTGCTGGTGTGTTGAATTTTTTGACATAGGGTGCTGGCAGATTACGGGCCTCCTATAGCTGCTGCCAGGCCCCTAATCTGCCGTAGGCCCCTATATACCGCCTCCTCATGCTGCTGCCAGGTCCAGAGTCTCTCATGGGTCCCTGTACGGCCTCCCATTGCTGCTGTCTCCATCGCCACACTCTGCCATGTGCCACTTTCAGGTCTCCTCACACTGCTGGTGTGTTCCATTTTTTGTCATAGGGTGCTGGCAGATTATGGGCCTCCCATAACTGCTGCCAGGCCCCTAATCTGCCATGGGCCCCTATACCGACTCCTCATGCTGTGACGTTGCAACAAGGTGGAATTCAACCCTACATATGTTAGACCGCCTTTACGAACAGCAAAAGGCCATCACAGATTTCCTGATGTTAAAAGCAGATAAAGGTACTCCCTGTGTAACTTAGATGTCAGCCATTGGCAGCTCATGCGTGACACCTGCGCTTGCTCAGGCCCTTTGAGGAGGCCACGCTATTCGTGAGTCGGCAGGACTATGGGATGAACGACGTCATTCCTCTGTTGCACGTCCTGGAACAAATGCTGTTAACAATGGCTGGTCAGGGTGCGGTAGACGTGGCGCACAGATCTCAACGCCACATGGCCCCTGTGGGGGCAGGACTGGAAGAAGAGGAGGAGGTAGAGGAGGACATTGGTGCTCAGGAATTATTGAGTGAAATGGGTGGTTTTTCCACTCAGCGGACAGGAGTGGAGGAGCAGGAGCATCTGGTAGAGGAGGAGGAAGAGGAGACAGAGGACCTAGACGCACCGTGGCAGTATGCTGTGGAGATGGAGGCAGGGAGTCCCTCGCATTCCTTGGCACAAATGGCCCATAGCATGCTCGGTTGCTTGCGTAGCGACAGCCGAATAATAACCATCAGACAGAGGGATGACTTTTGGCTGTCCACCTTGTTGGACCCTCGCTACCGTTCAAAAATGGTGGCCTTTTTCACACCTGCTGAGAGGGAGGCCAAAATAACGTACTATAAAAAACACCTATGTAGTCAGCTGGTCTCTGCCTGTCTGCGCCAACGTCCATCCTCAGACACTGTGGGCCCTGTGCGCTCGTGTTCCGCTGCCATGGCAGCAGGGGAGGGGTGGGGTGGTAGGAGCAGTGGCAGCTCCACCAGCAGCGGCTGCCTCAGTCTGCAGTCGATGATGAGTAGCTTTCTTCACCAGCGCAGTGAGGAAACTACTAACCAGCCGCAGCAGCAGCAGCAGCATCAGGTGGACCTGGAGCAGGACCTCAAACAACAGGCTTAGGCCTACTTGGACAGCACCCTGCCAACCGAGGTAGACAATCCCCTTGACTACTGGGCAACGAAACTTGACCTTTGGCCCCAACTAGCTGAATTTGCCCTTGAAAGGCTGTCATGCCCGGCCAGTAGCGTGGCATCGGAGCGCGTGTTTAGTGCGGCAGGAGGTATTGCAACTCCGCGGAGGACACGACTGTCCACCCAAAGTGTGGAGAGACTCACGTTTGTGAAAATGAATCAGGCGTGGATTAGTCTGGATTTCAAACCACCAGTTCCTGACACAACTGACTAAATCCGCCATGAATCATGCCCCAAACATGTGCCACTTTCAGGTCTCCTCACACTGCTGGTGTGTTCCATTTTTTGTCATAGGGTGCTGGCAGATTACGGGCCTCCCATAGCTGCTGCCAGGCCCCTAATCTGCCATGGGCCCCTATACCGCCTCCTCATGCTGCTGCCAAGTCCAGAGTCTCTCATGGGTCCCTGTACGGCCTCCCATTGCTGCTGCCTCCATCGCCACACTCTGCCATGTGCCACTTTCAGGTCTCCTCACACTGCTGGTGTGTTCCATTTTTTGTCATAGGGTGCTGGCAGATTACGGGCCTCCCATAGCTGCTGCCAGGCCCCTAATCTGCCATGGGCCCCTATACCGCCTCCTCATGCTGCTGCCAGGTCCAGAGTCTCTCATGGGTCCCTGTACGGCCTCCCATTGCTGCTGTCTCCATCGCCACACTCTGCCATGTGCCACTTTCAGGTCTCCTCACACTGCTGGTGGGTTCCATTTTTTGTCATAGGGTGCTGGCAGATTACGGGCCTCCCATAGCTGCTGCCAGGCCCGTAATCTGCCATGGGCCCCCGTACCGACTCCTCATGCTGCTGCCAGGCCCGTAATCTGTCATGGGCCACTGTTGTCGCTTGTTGGCATATTCCGCTCGTTCAGATGCTCCTTCTCCTGCTACTCCTCTTCACGGATTCCGTCAGCAGTCTTTCTTGGAATCCGTTTCCAAGAGACAACAGTTTGCGAGCACGCACCCGACGGTGCAGAAGCTGAACGTCCTCCTGTCCAAGTTGCTGCTGCCAGGCTCGTAATCTGTCATGCGCCCCTGTACCGCCTCCTCATGCTGCTGCCAGGTCCAGAGTGTGTCATGGGCCCCCGTACCGACTCCTCATGCTGCTGCCAGGCCCGTAATCTGTCATGGGCCCCTGTACCGCCTCCCCATGCTGCTGCCAGGTCCAGAGTGTGTCATGGGTCCCTGTACGGCCTCCCATTGCTGCTGCCAGGCCCGTAATCTGCCATGGGCCCCTGTACCGACTCCTCATGCTGCTGCCAGGCCCGTAATCTGTCATGGGCCCCTGTACCGCCTCCTCATGCTGCTGCCAGGTCCAGAGTGTGTCATGGGTCCCTGTACGGCCTCCCATTGCTGCTGTCTCTATCGCCACACTCTGCCATGTGCCACTTTCAGGTCTCCTCACACTGCTGGTGGTTTCCATTTTTGTCATAGGGTGCTGTATGGCCTCCCATTGCTGCTGCCTCCACCGCCACACTGTGGCTCCACACTCTGGTTTTGGCCCCGTGACTGCCCAAATGAGTGAAGTGTGCGGTGATTCTAAGATCGACGGCACTCATCTGCATGTCATACTGACTGACAGTATTATTTCTCTTCCCCAGCAGACTCCAAGGGCATTTAAATTAAAGGTACAGTGTTCTGCACTAATATTAAGTCTCTCTGAAGCCTAGAAACACCCTTTTTTAAGTTAAATTCACAGCGAATTTATTCGACTCGAATCGAATATTGTCCACGAATTCGCCGAATCAGTCGAATCGAATTTTTCATTTCTTCGCTCATCTCTAGTTATATTCTTTATTTTCAAATTTGCAGTTTTCATTAAAATAATACCCAGTGATCTTACCATGACTATCCTTGTTCAGGCTTTTCTTGTTATGGATTATTCATTTGCATATCCATCCTATCAGAGTTCACTAAAACCTAACTTTTAATATTTGTTAAATACAATATTTTCCCAATTTTATATCAATGTGTGTTTTTATTTTCTTTTATTTTCAAATGCCTCTGTTTAGGATGAGATACTACATTTCAATTACCTTTTTATCAGCTGTCTCCTTTTGTAGTACCAACTATACTTGCTATTTTTCTGTTATTCCTGTTTTCCTAGAGCCTCTGTAAATTTATGTCTCCCTTCCTTTAGTATCTCTCCATTAACTCATCTTTTTGCACAAGTCAGGTCTCCATAGAATCCCTTTGTCACGGTGTAAGGTCAGGTTCAGAGACCAGTTGCTATAGCAGTAAAAGGCTTACCTGGAACCAGCAGGATAGGTACACCAGCGGATCCCCCTGGGAGTGACGCAGGCTCACCTGAGGTGCGGGGTCTAAGTATTAACCGGTATTCACCAGAGCTCCTAATGGTGGAGATGGATTGGGCTGCGTGTTAATACCAGGTCGCAGATCTCAGGATCACCCCACCAGGGAATGAGCAGACTGGGAACCAATAGCGGATCAACAGGTTAGGGATCAGACGAAAGCAGAGTCGGTCACAAGCCAAGGGTCGGTCACAAATGGTAGCAGATCAATCATGGTCAGGAACAAGCCAAAGGTCAGTAGCGGAGGTGTAGACAGCAGCAGGAACAGTAGCAGGATATTGGCTGGAAAGGCACAATAATCTGGCAAGGAGGAAGTCCAAGGACATGGCTAATATAGGAAGTTCATGGGAGGAGCAAGGAGTTCAAGGTTCAAGAGCAAACAAGGCACAAGGCAGGATTATCCAATAGATGAGGCAAAGTGTTGTCCAGCATCCCAGGTAGCTCAGTGAGTAGAGTTACTGCCTGACACAGTAGAAGTCCCAGGTTCAAGTCCAGGCCCTGACACCCTTTTTCTGAACTTAATTTTTCAAACAAATTCCTCCAAACATGCTTTGCCCTTTTCATGGCATTGTCAGGGTTCACATGTGCTTATAGTGTTTCTGGTGTACCAGTGCGAAAAATACAAATAGTAAGAATATTCTGTATGTTGATGGAATAAAAGAACATCAGAAACACTGAACCTATGAAGACTTTCTAGGAAAAAGATGTGGATAATTAAAGAGAGGTTAAAAGAAAATAATCTGCCTTACGACCCTTTTAGTTAAATTTACTATAATCTGTGCAAAGTGGTATGGAAGCAGAAGGCGATTTTTAACCAGGGTTGACTGACCATTTGGAAACTCGGGCACTGCCAGAGGGCCCGGGGTCAGTAGGGGGCCCCATGAGATGCCCCTGGTACCTTTTTCATAGGCTTTTTTGAGTTTGGGCAAGGACACAGGGGCCCCATGATCCCCTATTGCCCGGGGGCCCCATGACTTGTCAGTCTGCCCATGTTTTCAACACTATTTTGCCTCTTGCATGTCATTAATACTTGTTGAATGTGTACTATATGACAGCTTTTCTTTTTGACAACTTGTAATGCTTTGGATAACAAATTGACTGTACATGAGAACCTTTGCCATAATAATAATAATAAAAAAAAATCTATGGGGATTTTTAAAGGAAAGAATGAGGAGATACTAAAGAAAGGGAGACAGGGGTTGATTTACTAAAGGCAAATACTTTGCAAGTGCAGTTGCACTAATTTCCCCAGAGCTTATTGAATTCAGTTTTCCATCATCCAATCCTGTGCAAGGAAAATGCTGTCTTTTTTTCCTTGCACCTGATTGGGTATCCAATAAGCTCTGGGGAAAATTAGTGCAACTGCACTTGCAAAGTGCGCAGTCTATTTGACCTTAGAAAATCAACTGCAAAATGGTATGGAACACAGCAATACTAGAGAGAAAATAATCGTATTTAGCAAGTAATAAAAACAAGGTTTTAGTGAACTCTGATGGTGTGGATATGCAAATTAGTAATATATGTCAAAATCTATTATTTGAGATAGAAATGGTTTGAAACTCCAAATACAGAGAACGGCTGTCTTTTTAGGAATAAAAACCTCTTTTGATAACTTTCATGTTATAGGGTGATAATACTCTGTTCCTGGAACCCTGCCTGGGGATTGCCATGTAGCAATCACTAGAGTGTATGCATGTAGATAGGGAGTAGCTGTAAGGAGATTGCAACATATCAGCAGCAAAAGTATTTTGTTATAAAAATGGTAACTGTTTGATACACAGTCCTTTAGCATACTACATGGATTTCAGTTAGGATTCACTTTCATCTGTTTTTTCACTTGTTTCCAAGCTATGGAGCAATCCTATTACACATGTCAAAAGGTGTCCCCCCTGAGTTCATGCTGTAGTGTAACTGTTTTATTAAAGTGATTTACTTTAAATTTGCTGCAAACACCTAAAAATCTATTTTTTTCCAACCACCAGAACATTGGCTTATATCACCTGATAAAATAATTGGTTCCTTTAAAGAAAAGGCTGTGCAGAAAGAAAGCAAGATATCTCCCAACAGGCATTTACATGTGAGTGTATTTTTATTATTTGTATTATAATTTTATAAGTATAATAATTTATTCAATAACAAAATTTGAATGTTGAAGATCACAGTGAGATGTTTAAAAGATTAGTGGGGAAGATTGGCTATTTCATTGTGCCTCTTGTCAAACTAGATGAGACAGTGATACATATACAGGAGGCATATCTAAAGCTTTTAGTTAACCCTGTCTAAAGTGCTTTATCTAGCTAAGCATTTTAAACTCTAAGGGGTTTGTTTATAAGAAAATTGCTGTGTGAATGTCTTAGCATTCGCACAATTGTCATGAATAATCCCTGTAATGTTTCATTAGTACCATCTAGTGGTCATACTGCAGTATTTTTCCTGAAATAACTCAGTCAGGAAAATACTGCATTGAGGCCGATAGATGGAAATGAAAATCATAGGAAATACATTTTTAAAAAATTACATTTTACATATATTATAAATATTACAGGAATTACTCTTTATGTTTGTGGAATTGGTGGGACACTGGTCCAACATTTTTTTTAATAAATAGACTTCTAAGTGTAAAACAGAAATTTCAGCAGGCATATTTGTTCTGATCCATGCTAAATATCTTGAAAGAACATTATGCAGCACTACTCCCGTAGGAGCCGCAGGAATGCTGTGCATTTCTTCTCCAAAAGATATGCACATAGGCACATAGGCTCAATCACACGTTTTTCATTGACCGGCCTAGGGGTGTGTTGTTTTTATTTTTGGAGAACTTGGATGGGGTTGAGGGAATTAGGTGGGATAATCCAAAAACAAGAATTATGTACAGATAAGAACTTTAGGTATTTTTTTTAATCAACTATGAAGTCTGTGCATGAAGCAAAGAGTAGACTTCAGATTTAAGGCAGTGGTAGTAGTAGGAGCAGAGTCCCATTAGATAGGAGATTAAATGGACAACTAGCCAGTGTCCCCTTTAGCTAGACCCGCAACTGACTCCCTAGCATCAGAAGGAGGGGGGCTAGTAACACACAGTCGCTAAGATCCTTTAGGAGCGTCTGTATTCATAAGGCCCAAGAACTGTTGGTTGCCTTCCTCCATGATACCAGACCAGATCTTCAGTAGATGGCCCCTCTCTACTGTTTCACAAAAGATTGCAACTGGAACATCTAGTTTGATATATCAATATAGACCTATAGAAGTTGATTTACTCAGTCCTCTGTGTTCATGTGAATTGTAGTGGTCTATTTACTTTGTTCATTCACCAAACATGCCTTCCTTTATGACAACGGTAACTTTACAGTTTTTAAAAACACTGCAGTTTATATTTTCTTAGCTAATTTCTACTTGCATGGGTAGTCTGGTTGAAAAAAGTCCATCCAGTTCAACCAATAGAAGGGAAAGAAATATAAATACAATCCCATATACACAATCCTATAACCACAGTTTATACAGAGGAAGGCAAAATCCCCAACAAAGCATTATTCGATTTGCTGCAGGAGGGGAAAAAATCCTTCCTGTTCCCCAAGAGGCAATCAGATATTCTCTGGATCAACTTTTCATATACATATTGGTATCCCATTATATTTTGTTCATTTAGCAAAGAATCCAGGCTTCTACTGAGCTGGCCAAACCAGTCTATTCCACATTTTCACAGATCTTACTGTGAAGAAGCCTTTCTGTATTTGGAAGTTAAATTTATTATCCTCCAGACATAAAGAGTGCCTCCTTGTCCTCTGTGATGACCTTAAAGTGAATAACGGTGCACCAAGTTCACTATATTGACCACTTATGCATTTATATATGTTGATCATATCCCCCGTTAATATCCTCTTCTCAAGAAAGAATAAATTCAGGTCAGCTAATCTTTCCTCCTAGCTGAGCTCTTCCATGCCTCTTATCAGTTTGGTTGCCCTTCTCTGCACTTTCTCCAGTTCCCCAATGTTCTTTTTGTGAATTGGTGCCCAAAACTAAACTACATATTCTAGATGAGGTGTTACTAATGATTTGTACAGTGGTAAAATTATATCTTTCTCTCTCTCTGAAGTCTATACTTCTCTTAACACAAAGGATTTTACTCACTTTGGAAACAGCAGCTTGGCACTGTATGTTATTATTAAGCCAATGATCTACAAGAACGCCCAGATTTTTCTTCACAATACTTACCTGAGTGCTGTGACAGTAATTTGTTTACTATAACAGCACTGACCTAGCTGTATCGGTCAAGTCGTTAAAGAAAGTAGTGCTTTTAAATTTTCATCTTTGGTTGGAGCTACATCATAGTGGAATTAGAATCCTCAAGAGATAGTGTGAACAGAGCATAGATTGAGTCTTTTGAGTAGTGCTGGCTGGTTGGCAGACACTAATGATGGTGTTGAAGGTGCTAATTAAATGTGTAAAGTATGATCATTCAATATTATTATGAAGATGTGGCTGAAATTTCACATCACAGGCAGACAATTTTGTGTATTTGTAAAGTATTGCAAACGTTTGCACTGAACACTTTTTTGAAAAGTATGCTTGAGAAACAAGAAAGTAGCTAGATGAGCCAGGACCCAAGAATGCATATGGTAAAGCAAGCTGTATGGCTTGCTGTTGTTAGTACAATAACTGCTTGTTTTTTATTTTCAAATTCTGACCTCAAGAGATGTCCCCTCCTCTGAGAAAATAAACATGTTCCTTAAGGTCCATGTCTTGGTAGGAACTTCATGTTTGTTTTGTTTCATCAGTACCAGATCTTCCATTAAATTCAGCTTCTCTGCTCTTTGGAGCCAGAGCCCAATGGATGGTGGTTGTGCATCTCTCCATCTAAGGGATATAGAGGATTTGGCAGCATTCAGAAGATGGCGTAAAATTTGTAAATTTTGGGTGGTGTGTTTGTAGCATGGAGATAGAAGAATGCTGGGTTGTCAGGAACACAATAGTCCGTAAATTTTTGGACAATTCAACAGACCTCTCTCCAGTAGCGCACAAGCTTGGACATGTCCAGAAAATATGTAGAAGTGTTCCCCTTTCCTCATTACAACACAAGCACTTATCCGAGGTGTCGCAAACGTGCGCAACAGAGACTGACGCAGTCCGCCATTTTGTTAAGAGTATCCATTTTTCTCCCCTCACTCCGTCCCCCTCCAACTCTGAGAGGAGACATTTGGCCAGCGTGTGTGTGTGCTGGTTGTGGGTCACTGGCAGGCTAAGGCATCTCTGAGCTAGGTGCCTAGCTGTCTAAGCGAGCTGTACCATTTCACACCTCAGAAGAGATAAGGCAAGCTTTCTCTGGAGTTGAGAGAGATTCCAACCTAATAAAACCTAACTCAGCGTAGGTGGCAGAATCAGATAACCTCTGTTAAAACCATTTTTCCCCTATGTCACATATCTTGGAAAAGGAGCGACTTACATAAAAACCGAGCATATCGCCAGATGGGCTAAGAGGAGCCAAACATTTTGGTGGGTCACTCGCCTTGTCTCGGACACACAGGAAAGCAGAAAAATAGATCTTGTGAACCGTTCAGTGTACACTTTCATAATTCATATCTAATCAATCCTCAGACTTGTCTGCATAATAATCTACCCACGGGTGGAATGTCACTTGTGCAGATGAAAAGTTATATGCCAAATATGAGTTATGGGAGATTTTTGCTCTAGTTGAGGCATCCACCCATATCTCCACACCCAAAGTAGAGATTGGTCCTTGACTGCAGAGCCACCCCCTGCTGGGGACTACAAAACAGGCTGTCAGGCCTAAGAGTAGGAAGTTGAAGAATTCTCCCATTGACCATCATAACATAGGGAGATCAAAGCACTCTTCTGCTCTGAAACTTGGATCTGCTAACCCAGGACTTTGGCAAGTACTTTAACGCTTTCACCTCTCTCTGATATCTCTTTGCTGTGCTGTGGTTCTTTGCATATATATCTTAGTTACATCTTTTTCCTGTAAATATTTTTATTGCACCTTTTTGACCTTTTAGTAATAAATCTTTCTTTCAGAAAGTGTTGAACTGTTTCTGTAGCTCTGTATTGCAATTTACGAATCCCTGCCTCTAAAGAGAACGCTACTGTTTGTTTAACCCTCTGTATAACAGGCTTGTGTTATGACCGTGTTATGCAGTCGATTATTTCAATCATTATAGTGTTATAGCTGATAACGCCGAGTTTCCTCTTTCTCTGTATAAAAATGAGGTGGTGGCAGTGTGAAGGGTTAATTGCGTAATTAACCTGACCCAGTAACAATCGCCATCGATTGTGGTCCATTAGCTGGAAAATCGTTGTGCAGGGTGCAGCTGGGTGTGGCATTGTTACGTGCAGCACATCGCGGTTTTAGATCGGCTAGTCCTTTGGTCACCAGTTTGGGTGAGAAGGTCTGGGGTCTGACGCCGCGATCGTGACACAAGAGAGCTGGAAAGAGCTTATGTAGGATGGAGGGTGTATGGTACCACCGTGACAGGATCCTGAAATTATTTTCCTGGATCCTAGTACATAGTGATGATTTCAAGGCAAAACAAACTATGTTGTTTTTTTGTGACTCTGTGAAGGTCCTCCCCAAGTCAGATTCCCATTCCTCAAAATAGGGCAAGGAGAAGTCTTCTGAGGGGAAATCCAAAGAGTGTACTGCTTAGATAGGGACTGAGAAAAAGTTCCATCACCCGAGCAGTGTTCCTCAAACGTGGGCAATCTACACTGAAAGCCTCAGGAAGAGATGAAGGAATGGAGAAATTTAAGAATCTGTAAAGCCTTCCAGGAGTCTAGTTGGTAAGCTCTAGTAGGGTCTATTAAAGTCTTTATGGAAGGCCAGGAGCCTGCTTCCAGGAAATGGGATGCCTGAAAACAGCCTGAGTGTAGAAGAATCTGAAAGGGGCCTTCCATGAGGCCTGGTGGAAAACGCAGACTGTCCAAAATTGGGAATAATTGGGAACTCTCCTGAGTAATAGATGTAGTCAAGAATAACATCGAGCACACTCGGGAAGTCGTTCCGATCAGCGCATGAGATTTGAAGGATGTGGGTAGATAAGTATGACACCATGGGGCTCGTGGAAGTGGAATCTGACTCTGATTCTGTTCAATACGTGTCCAAAGTTTAGTGTTCCCAAGTAGGCACCAATCTATCAATCATCCTAGCTGTGTTGCTTGATAGTATTTTTGCAGGTCAGGGACGGCTAGACCAACAAATTACTTAGGCCTCTTTCACACGGGCGTTCCGTATGTCCGTTTTTCATCTGTCCATTTACGGATGACAAATGGACACCCATGTATTTCTATGGACTAGCAGATGTAAATAGATCATCTGTTTACATACGGTAATGTCTACATCTGTTTTTTTTAATGGAAGAAAACCCTATTTTTCTTCCAATAAAAAAAACGGAATAGACAAAAATGGATGTAAACAGATGAAAAACATATGTAAAAATGGATGAAAAACTGATAAAAAAGGGGAGAAACACTGATGTAAACTGATGAAAAACAGATGTAAACTGATGAAAAACTGACGTAAACTAATGAAAAACTGATGTGAACTGATGAAAAAGTGATGTAAACTGATCCATTTTTTCTTGGAAAAAACGTGATTGAACTGATGAAAAAAATGGAACGCCCGTGTGAAAGGGGCCTTAGGTAGGTACAACTGCTTCTTTTGCTAGCGTTGGCAGATATAGTACAAAGTATGGGCAGGCACAAAAGAGGCTTGGAACACATCCATGAGCCCACCAAGCACTGGATTGCTATACATATGGAGCAAAATGGTGTAAAAATGAAGGTGCTAACTGCCAAAGCTTTGCATTTTTTTTTTAGTACAGTGGGGTTGATTTACTAAAACTGGAGCATGCAAAATCTGGTGTAGCTGTGCATGGTAGCCAATCAGCTTCTAACTTCAGCTAGTTCAATTAAGCTTTGACTAAAAACCTGCACCAGATTTTGTACTTTCCAGTTTTAGTATATCAACCCCAATAAATTGTCCATACCTGGGTTCAAGTATGGTTCAGGCTAATTACTCCACTCATGCTGTTGCTTATTTTTATGTATTAATTTATTTTATGTTTAAAACTTTACAGCTATTTTCAGAAAGACTATTTTTAGTTTTTTACATCTTAGTATTTATTTCATTTACTATTTTACTATTTTAGATGCTACTTTTCTACTGCACGTTTTTAGTGGCTAACATTTGCTGCAGCTGGTGTTTGAATGTGTCATTATCAGTAAAATATATTATTACTGATTACATTATTACTAGAATATTGTTACAATTTATTCATATTGGCACAAAATAATTGATATCTATTACCATTTTATTGTTCCAAATCTATTTAATGAATTTAAGATACTGTCTTTACTGTTTTTCATCATTGTTTTGAATGCTACTGACCTCTAGCTTCTTTGTAGCCACTTCCTGTCTATATGCATTTGCACCAAGTGGCTTCCTTAACATTCCTGCACACTGAGTCTCTGCATGGCTGTTTATAGTGTTCATTAGAAGCTTATGTGACTTTTTCATTGGTAAATAGGAAAATATGTTTGTGTTAGTAGGTGCAGCTTTTGACTCCATATAACATGACTCTCCTTATTTTTGTTGTTAAAACAATTCTGTTTACAGAGCTCAATAGCAAATGTTACATTTTATACCTGTTAATGCTTTGGAGGAGTGGCTCATTTTTAAATGTACAGCTCCCCCCATGGAGAGACTGCTTTTTTTTTTAGAAATTTCATGGCTTTCTTTGAATGGGAATACTTGTGTATATATACTGTAAACCAGGGCTTTTTTTTCTCAAAGATTAGGTGCAGGTACTTCCCCCTTCTGAGTCATCCCTTGTCTCTGAACCCTACCCTCAAAGCACCGCCCCTTGATTCCACCCCCTACCCACCTCCCAGTACTGCCCCTTTTTAGAGAATACAGAACAAGCATCTTTTTGTGATAAGTAATTTTTATGAAATGTGTTAATAACAAGAAATGCAGTAAAATAGATCCCTCAGAAACAATAGATCCCCCAAAAAACCCTAGCCTCCCCAGCTACAACAGACTTCTTCGCAACAATAAAGCCACCCTAGCAACAATAGACCCTCACTAGCAATAATAGATCTCCCAGCAGCCAGCAACAATAGACTCCTTCCTCAAAAGTAGATCCCTTCCAGCAACAATTGACCCCCCCTAGCAACAAGTGACACCCCAGCAACAATAGTTCACCTTTCTGCAACAATATCCCCTAGTAGCCAGCAGCAATAGACTCTTCAGCACACCCCAGCATCCCTTGCCATTACATACATTCAGTGCTGAAGGTGCAGGAACTGTGTTCCCCCGCATCCTGGTGAAAAAAGCCCTGCTGTAAATAAATAAATAAATATGTATATATATGTATACATATATATAAAATGAAACAAGATTTGTCTCTATATGAAAGTACACAGTAATATTTATTGCTTCTTGATTGGATTGAATATATGAAATATATCTGTTTTTGCAGTAAAAACCAAGCATGAAACACTTTGGCTACCTAGGGCTAAACACATCTGAACACTGCAAAAGATATTGTGAATTGAAGCAGTTCCTTTCTTGTTTGGAATGGCTTATGCTACTTCCTTTATCTTATTTCCTATAGCTAAGGGCAAGTCTGGATATTCCATTTAGTACTCTGAAGTTTAGCATTACTTGAGTGATGAAATTCAGGGTAAGGTTTATAGGTTATGATATATAAATAGTAACACTATTATATTGTGCACGTAAACACACTTGGTTGTTTAGCTTTCATGAAAATCCTTTAATGTATATTTTTACATGAGCATATTGTTATATACATTGTCTTTGAATAAAGATTAAAATATAGATCATTGCAGGTTAACAGTGCTTTATTTAAATTTTTAAGCCCAGGTCTAAATCTTGTGTGGTATACGTGAAAGACCTAGACACTTCAGCAACCATGGGTTTCATAGGCATAATATTTTCTCTTATTCACTAAGATGCGGCGGATTTATGATCGGCTGACAATGAGATAATATGGTCTAATGACCACTTTTTTGTTCCTGGTTATTTAGGCAATTTTACCATTTCTATATTGTTCAGGGGCAGACTGGAAACTTCTGGTCCGAGAGACAAACTGAGCTTAGCGCCCAAATCACACAATGCTTAGTTGTTTTGTCAAAGCAATTTGAATTCAAGAACACACATTACAAGTAAAAACTGTAGGGAAGTGCAGAAGTATTCTCAATACAGATCCACTGGTCCCCCCTTGGTGTCACTGTCTTCAGTGTTTATGGAGCAACCCCTTATTAATTCATCCTACCCCCAGGTTGCTGGGCATTTTCCCTGCTAGTCATTAATTATGCAGGAGGCATATAAAAAGCTAGGAGGGTGGAGCTTGGTCAGTCCAGTCTGTGGGAAGAGCTAGCCTGCATCCTGGATAGATGTAACCTACAGTGTTGCTAGATTCTTCCCTTCCCATGCCCCATGCTTAGGGATGCCTGGACTTTACCTCAGTGGGCCAGGGCACAGGTCTCTCTCAGCGGACCCTCTCTCGTTAAGGAATAAATTGTTGTAACTTTGTGCTACATTACCAAGCTGTTGTGCTGCCACCTGGGGAGTGGCTGAATGTACATAACCATTTTTATTTGACCTGTCTAGGAAAGCAATATAAATGATATGCACCAGTCTGGCTGGCAATATTTCTGACCAATGGGACTTTCCCCTGGAACATTACCGTGTACTTTGAGGATGTGGGGTCCTTAGCTGTGGGGCAGGGTACTTGCAGGTTGGGTTGCCTTTCTAGAGGGGAAATAAACAGTGGAAGGTCATCCCAAGAGTGGAACCTCGAGGGCCTCATGTTAAAGGATTCTTGTGGGTGATTGGACACCACCCAGTGCTGGGCTCCAGAGGGTTTAAAACCACCATAGTACATTTTAGTTTTTTACATGTAGCCACTGAGGTTTTATCTATACATGGTACACTGCTGAGATGTCAGTACTTCTGATGGTGATATCAGCCTGCAAAGAAAAAAGGAAATGTTTATTGCAATGTAAGTGAGTATTTTGGTGGATGCAGTTGTCACTTGTACCTGCATGAAACTTCCTTTAAGGGCCAGTTCACACTATATACGTTTCAGTGTTCTTTTTTTTTCTGCATCCAAAATGCACAGAAACGCACATAGGTTATATGGTTGTCAATGTCATATTTCACATCATTGCTTGCAGTTCCAGTGAGTTCTGGATAAAGAAAAAAAGTAGAACAGGCTGCATTTTTCCTGCACAGAGCTGTACTGGAACGCAGTAAAACTCAACAAAAACACACTGGAATGCACCAAAAACGCACTGGAATGCGCATGTCCCTATTTATATTGAGGAAAAAAGGAAACAAAGTAACCAGAAAGCATCAAAAATGCACAGGAACACATAAAAAATGCATCAAAAACACACTGTAACACCGCATCTGGACTGTATTTCTAGAGTGTGAACCAGCCTTAACTCCAAAGTTCAATGTACAGTATAATATATTATTATTATACAGGATTTATATAGTGCCAACAGTTTGCGCAGCGCTTTACAAAATTAAGGTAGACATTACAGTTAAAATACAAATTGGTACAAGAGGAAGCAGAGGGCCCTGCTCATTAGAGCTTACAATCTAGGATATATGCCATTCATATGTCTTTGTGTGCATCCCATGACAAAAATTATCTTTGTCACAATCATGGACATTAAGAGAACAAAGACAAAGATAATGCTTGGCACAGTTTGTGTATGTGTGAATAGAATATCATTAGCATGACAAATGGCTCTTATTGGCACCAACAGGCACATGGAGATGAATGTTGAAGGGTATCAGCAATGGGACAGAAGGTGGTTTTAATGCCTTTACCTTTTAATAATGTATATAAATTGTTTACAAGGAGATAACTTACGTCTTACATAAAATTCACAACTTCTATCAATTAAAAACGAATTGATGGCTAAGAATAATAAAATAATAAATTTAAACACATAAATAGGTAGCTCCATAAAAAATGTTAATAGCTACAAGAGCTTGGAAAATATATGAAAAGCTGTTGGCTGTAAACTATGAAAAGACAAGATATTAATATGGACACCTTAGCAAAAGGAAAAAATAAAATACGGTGTGTGTGTATATTTACAGTTGTGTTCAAAATAATAGCAGTCAGACACCACGAACCTGATCAATCACTGTTTTTGGTAGAAATGATATTTCTACATGGCAAATAATTTACTAGCAGGTGTAGTAGAGTAATAGAAATCCAACAGACCCAACAGTCATGACATGCATGCTGCTGATTCTGTGTAATTGAATCACTAATTGAAAGGGGCATGTTCAAAATAATACCAGTGTGGAGTTCTATAGTGAGGTCATTCATTCTTTGAAAAACAGGTGGCAATTATTGCTCTTATTTAAGGAAGGAAGGCAGCAAATGTTGTACATGCTGTTTACAGAGCATTTCTCTCTGAAATTCTGAGGAAAATGGGTCGTTCCAGACATTGTTCAGAAGAACAGCGTACCTTGATTAAAAAGTTGATTGGAGAGGGGAAAACATATAAAGAAGTGCAGAAAATGATAGGCTGCTTAGCTAAAATGATCGCAAATGCTTTAAAATGGCAACCAAAACCTGAAAGACGTGGAAGAAAGCGAAAAACTACCATTCGAATGGATAGAAGAATAGCCAAAATGGCAAGGACTCAGCCAACAATCAGCTCCAGGAAGATCAAAGAAGGTCTAAAGTTCCCTGTGAGTACTGTTACAATTAGAAGACGCCTATGTGAAGCCAAGCTATCTGCAAGAAGCCCCCGCAAAGTCCCACTGTTGAAAAAAAGACATGTGCTGAAGAGGTTACAATTTGCCAAAGAGCACATTGACTGGCCTAAAGAGAAATGGCGCAACATTTTGTGGACTGATGAAAGTAAGATTGTTCTTTTTGGGTCTAGTGGCCGAAGACAGTTTGTCAGACGACCCCCAAACACTGAATTCAAGCCACAGTACACTGTGAAGACAGTGAAGCATGGTGGTGCAAGCATCATGATATGGGGATGTTTCTCATACTACGGTGTTGGGCCTATTTATCGCATACCAGGGATCATGGATCAGTTTGAATACATCAGAATACTTGAAGAGGTCAAGCTGCTATATGGTGAAGAGGAAATGCCCTTGAAATGGGTGTTCCAACAAGACAACGACCCCAAACACACCAGTAAACGTGCAACATCTTGGTTCCAGACCAACAAGATTGACGTTATGGAGTGGCCAGCCCAATCCCCGGATCTTAATCCAATAGAAAACTTGTGGGGTGACATCAAAAATGCAGTTTCTGAGGCAAAACCAAGAAATAGAGAAGAACTGTGGAATGTAGTCCAATCATCCTGGGCTGGAATACCTGTTCACAGGTGCAACACAGATGTACAGCAGTTCTCAGAAACAGTGCTTATACCACAAAATATTAATTAAGTGATTCAAAGGAAAGCAAAATCTTCAAACATTTTTCAGTTTATATAGTGAATGTTTGAGTTTGTAAAGAAGAATACAAACACTGCTATTTTTTTGAACAGTCTAATATTCACTCTTCAATTTTTTTAGAGGAACAACACAAATTTGATATATTTTTCTTCATGTTTTGATTTGGAATAGAATGTGTAGTGTTCCCAATGCATTTGTGTGTATGGAAATAAAAGCTATTAGAAGGATTTTGAGCTTTATTCACTTTTTTCAACACACTGCTATTATTTTGAACACAACTGTGTGTGTATATATATATATATATATATATATATATATATATAAAATTATTTCAATCATATAATAAGTAAATAAATAAATTTTTAGGCTCAAAAATGTTGGCACTTTTCTGTTTGGCTCTGATCCACTCTCTTCCTGCAGCGTAATAAAAAAATAAGACCTCTGTGGTTATCATTAATTTTATGTGGAATTGGGCCTAGTGATATTACCCCTGCTGACTGGCTACTGCTCAGGGCAGATGCACTGTCCATTTATACAGTTAGCACATGTATTGGTGTTCTATAAGCTCTGTATTAACATAAAGGACCTTTGAAACAAATCACCAAAATTTCACTGTCAGGTAAGTAAACCAATTGCATGCCAGTGTGACTCTGGGAAATTGTTTCCCTCATTCACAAATGTAGTGTGTGACATTACCTTTAGTGTAGTTACAATTATTAAGCACTAATGTAAATCCCCATCCCTTTTTAAATTATATGCTGACCTGTGCCTGCTATGGCCAGATCTTGGCTATGGGTCCTCCTTTGCACAGCACAACCTATTCTGAAAATCTGTTCTGTTGGGTACTAGGCATTAGAAATGAGGTTCAAGTGTGGCGCTTCTATTCCCAGCAATTGAATGTGGGAATTCACCAGGCCTAATTCTTTACAACTATAATTAAATGCCTTCAAACTTAAATTGATACTAAACACACTGTTTAATTTACATTGGCCCTTCACTTTCTGTATGTGGATGATGGAACTGTAATAATTTTAATAAAAAAAACAACTAAGTACCTTTTTTCCTAATCAATATACAGCTGCTTATAACCCAACTCTTTCTCAGCCTGTCTGTACGGAAACAGTGGCAGGAGGAGCTTCTAGTCTTCTTCTACAAGTCACATGTTCAAAATGGAAAAAAACAGCTGTTGGAATACAGAGTAAAAATAAATAATTCATACCAATAAACTGTTTTAAATCATCATACAGTATATATATATATATATATATATATATATATATGAAATCAAATCTTCATAATATTTTGGTAATGACATGATGTGGGTGGATTTCTGCCAGTCACAGGCAGTGTCACAGGCTGTGTCACACCCCTCCAGCCTGTGTTTTAGAATAACAGGGAAGTAAGATGTAATATCCCACCCCCACTGTGTTTAGTTGGTTGGTGGGTATGGGTGAGGAGGGAGCTGTCATTTCCCACTGTGTATACGCCCACATATGTAACTCTATACTCTTATGGGCTGCTCGGATGTGATTGGGAGGAAATACTCAGCATAGAAACTTACTTAAAATTGAGCATGTGCAGTAGCTGCCAACACTGTTCTAAAAAATCCCCAACTTCACTGGGGTCATGGACAGAAGAGGGAGATAGAGAACAGCATGATCAACCAGGTGTTTTGCAGAATACAGAAGACAAATCCCATAGTGAATAACTGAGTATGAACAGCAGGTAATACAGCATTTATTGATTTTTTTTAAGTGCGTTTAAATACACTTTTAAGTCAGTTGGTTTAGAAGGCCAATAAAAAGGCTTTTGGATAACTCAGTATCCTCACTATAAAAGGGTGGGTTTTCAGAAGCTGTACAAAAAAGTGCCTTATGATAAGTATAGAATGTTTTCTTGAATGATCACATAAAAAGTTTTGTGATAGACTTTCTGCTGCAGTTCTTTACTGGGCTTGATTCAGGGGCATGTTATTATTATTATACAGGATTTCTATGGCGCCAACAGTTTGTGCAGCGCTTTACAAAATGAAGGTAGACATTCCAGTTACAATACAATTTGGTACAAGAGGAAACAGAGGGCCCTGCTCGTTAGAGCTTATGTTGGTCCCTCCTACGGTTGTACTACAAGAGCTGCTGCTATCTTTGCTTACCCATGTTATGCCAGCTATGCCCAACAACTCATCAGATAGACTACAAGTAGTCAGATTCCTCTGCAACCTTCTGCAAACAGAACCATAGATCTCCAGTTTAGGACAGCGGATGTCGGCCTCCAGACTTCACTCTCATATGTGTGAGTTCTGAAGGGAGCTTTAAAGAAGTGAATAAGACTAAACAAAATGCTCTACATAATGGTGGAAGGCAGGATTGGTCTTGTTGGTAGAGGTATGGATAGACTGAAGGAAATGGAAGAGGAGGTGAAGGAAAACGGACATTACCAGTACTTGCAGTCAACTGGCGACTCTGCACCTGAGGAATAAGAAGAGAATGGTTTTCTCAGCCACTTTGCTATCTCTCTAGAGCTCCTGCTCATGCCATAATCATGTTGGTGGGGGAAGAGGAGAAGGAGGAAGAGAAGGAAAAGTAGAAAGAGGAGGAAAGGGAAGAAGAATAGTGGAAAGGATGAGAGGGGAGGAGGAAGAGGTCACAATAGCAAGAGTTTGCCACCCACTACCTCCATGTGACTGCACCTCTTCCTCTCCTTTAAAGTTAGTAAAGGTAAAGCCTTTTTTTTAGTTTTGGACAGAGTGGAGAGGGATTAGAACACCTGTCAGGTTTTTATGGTTGTCTATCTTAGGGAGACTTACTCTCTCTATTTCCCATGTCTATTTGGGATGTCCCTAAAACAGTAATAGAGGGGAAATCTTCAAATGGGACACAATAGGTCTCATAGACACACTTGCCTATCGGGCACTTATACCCCCTTCCTTACCAGGCCAATTTTCAGCTTTCGGCGCTGTTGCACTTTGAAAGACAATTGCGCGGTCATGCAACATTGTACCCATATGACGTTTTTATAATTTTTTTCTCACAAATAGAGCTTTCTTTTGTTGGTATTTAATTGCTGCTATAAACAAAAAAAAAGCAAAAAATTTGAAAAAAAAAGTTTCTTTGTTTCTATAATAAAATTTTGCAAACAGGTAATTTTTCTCCTTCACTGATTTGCTTTGATGAGGCTGCACTGATAGGCAGCACTGATAGCCACTGATAGGTGGCACTGATGGGCACTAATAGGCAGCACTGATTGGCGCAACTGCTGGGCACTGACTGGTGCAACTGCTGGGCACTGATTGGTAGCGGCACTGCTGGGCTGCACTGATGGGCATGGGTGGGTGGCACTGGTGGGCACAGGTGGGTGGCACTGCTGAGCACAGGTGGGTAAAACTGGTGGGTGGTACTGCTGGGCACCGATCATCAGGGCACTTATCATCAGTGCCCTGATGATCGGTGCCAATCCCTGCTCTGACAACTGCCAATTCTCGGCAGTACTTTCCTCACGCTTTGACAGCGTGAGGAAAGTGCAGCCGAGAACCAGCAATTGCATTTCCCGGTGATCATTGGACACGGCTGATCACGTGGTAAAAGGCCGCTGTGATTGGTCTTTTACCACATCATGTGGTCACAGAGATCGTTGGGGGCGCAGGAGAACGCGTTCTGGGAGGACGTCATATGACACCCTTTCAGAATTGGCCGGCCGCAGTGCAGCCGTCATTCGGCTATCTGCGGTTAGCAACTAGTTAAGAGCAAGCATGCAGGAGTGTCCCCAGAGCAAGCAGCTTGCTCTGGGGACACTCGGCGGGGGAGGGGCCTGGATCGCTGGGGGGGGGTACCCGGGAATAGAAGGACAGATATGCACAGAGCAGGCAAGTATGACATGCCTGTTATTTTAAAAAAAATATGAACTTGAAAATCTGAAAAATTGTGCCCAGACTATAATTAACAAAATAAATATAAAAAACAACAGAGGAGGAAGATTATGTTGGCAAAGCAGATGAATTGAGTATGTGCCTGGCTTCTGCTGTGAGCATCCCAACCAACGCATAAGTACCAAAAGAAAAAAACAGAGAAATTTAGCTATGCATGAAAAGTAAAAAAATAAATAAAATTGTGAATGGGAATCTGTCACTCTGGGACAACCCAGACCAGATGATTTCCACTAGATTATATAGGGGAGGGGTTGAAGATGTGGAAAAGGTGAGGCTCAGACCACCAAACTTGGGGTGAATATAAAATAATGTTTTTGCATATGGCAGCAGGCATCACCAGACATCTGGAGCTACATAAAAAGTTACATTACATCTACACTGTCCAGCCACTGTACAATATTTGTGGTTATTGTCTCTCAATAATACCTTCTAATTTCTATTTAAAGATAAAACGTTTCTTGTCTTTACCTTTTCTATCACATCCTAACCATGCTGCTTACATATTGTACGGCCTCTGAACTATATTCGTGGCTATTGTCTTCCAGATAATACATCTAATTTTTACTTCAAGATAAAATCTACCTTGTCTTTTCCTATTTGCTGCCTATTCAATTGTTTGTGTTCTGTCTGGACACTAGCCAGTATCTACCAAACATATACATGAAGTCTATATTTTAAATATTTTTGTGAATAATTGGGGATACAGGGATAAGAGGGGGTTCAGTGAATGTGGGGTTATGTTCATACTCCCCCTCTTTTCACTGTTTCATTTGTTGCTAGGATTTGCTGATATTGGTATAGATGCTTGCCTTTTTTTTACTCTTTAAATGGTATTTTATTTCGATTTAAAAGGTATCTAAATCCCAAACTTTTCTATTTATCCTCTAGTCCTTTTGGATAAACCTGCCTGGTTTTTTTTGGAGATATATACAGCAGAGGCACTTGATTGAATATGTATTATTTCTCACTTTGTAGGTTTTATTTTGAGCCTAATCATAGTTTAATCTTTTCGTGCTCTATCCAAATTTAGGCTATATTCACATTACAATGCAGAAGAAGATCTGACAGAGGAACCTTCAGAGCCCTTTAACTTAGTTGGCATTTTTGTATGCAACTTTATTGCTCTCCTGGCAGATGTTTGTTTTTGATAATATTCAAAGTGGTGACTTTTATACTCACCTGAGCCTGATCCAGCAATGTGCATGAGAGCAGAAGCTCTCCCTGGGCTCTGTCTCCTCTTTGGTTGAGACACAGCAGTGGGAGCCATTGGCCTGTGGCCTGTTGCCTGTTGGCCGAGCTGTGTTCTGTGTGTCTCATAGATCTCAAGAACAAGCATGCATGAGTGTTCGCAGAGCAAGAAGCTTGCTCTGTGGACATTCAGCAGCATAGAGGAGCTTGGAGCGCCGATGGGGGACCCAGGAATAGGAGGACAGAGCTGCACAGAGCAGGTAAGTATGACATGTTTGTTATTTTTAAAAAATCTGAACCTTTACAGTCACTTTAATCTTATACAAAACAATCTAAAATATATATGAATTGACAATAATGTTGTAGGCATGCTTACTTTCATAAACTGGCAAGTTTGGATAAACTGGCAAGCAGGGTACTTTGAGAACATTTGATATTCATGATAAAATGATGATGAGAGACACTGTACCAACTTGATAAAAAGGTCCCTGCTTGTAAAAGCTTTTATGCATGAAAACAGAACTTTCTCAATAATATTTCTAAATGTTTACTAGCAAAATGTAATTACATTTTTTTGTGGTGGGGGAGGGGGCGGGTGAATTGTAAAGCTGTATTAAAATTTACTATACTGTAAGTGTATTTCTGCTACTGACATATATTGTAATTTTGTATATAAATGTTTCAGATTACAGATCGTAGTTGTTTGACCCGTTCAAGCAGTAATACGCTTTCCAGCAGTGCATCTAGCAATAGTGATGAGAAGTCCTATGGTTCTGGAGACCTCATGGACCCTGAATTACTTGGCTTAACATATATCAAAGGAGCCTCAACAGACAGTGGGATTGATACAGCACCATGCAGCATGCCTTCACAAGCTATGGCTTCAGTACTTCATACAAGCAGCAGATCACACCATATAGCAGAACAAATGGTTCCATGGAATAACTCTTCAGATGAGGCAATGCCAGATAATGACCATGAAAACCTTTATTATGTCCACAGTTACCACACAGCTGATGGAAGCATTGGAGATTTTAGTGAGTTGTCCTCACATTCCAGGTAATTCTGATTTCTTTCTCTTTCTATGCCTATACAATTTTTTTATAATTCATGTATTTTTTTAACTGATGTGTATTCAGATTTATTCCTACTGTATTTGTACTAGACGTGAGAAATAATTAAAACTCCTGCAGTTTGCTTTTTCTACGATCCCCCATTTGATCTTTTGATTTTGTATTCATCCATACTCCGGGGTTTATTAGCGCTGGTCTCTCCTCTCAATTATGGTCTAATTGACTTGCTGACTAATTGACGTTTAGACACCAAGTCTCAATGTTAACAACTGGCACAGAAATTAACATCAGAAAAATAGATTTTGTCACTGTATCCTAATAGAATTCTTTACTTTTCTGTTCCAAGAACTTTAATAAAAAATAACCCACAACTCGGTCATCAACAACACATTGGGGGAGATTTCCTAAAACTGGAGAGTGCAAAATCTGGTGCAGCTGTCCATGGTAGCCAATCAGCTTCTAACGTCAACTTGTTCAATTAAGCTTTGACAAAATAAACCTGGAAGCTGATTGGTTTCTATGCAGAGCTGCACCAGATTTTGCACTCTCCAGTTTTAGGAAATCAACCCCTATGTGTGTTTTGTTTAAAGACCAACAGACTTTTTTAATAGAGTGGTGAATGGCTAGAACATCTGTCAGGTTTTATCCACACTGCAAAGATTTCCCTTTATCTCCTGTTTTTATGTCTGACACCTGTTACCTAGACATTGGGGTTGATTTACTAAAGGCAAATAGACTGTGCACTTTACAAGTGCAATTGCATTCACTTTCTCCAGAGCTTAATGAATGTGGTTAAGCTCTGCTGATTTCCGCTATCCAATCATATGCAAGCAGAAATGCTGTTTTTGTTTTTTTGTACCTGATATTCTTTACAAAGTGACACTTCACCACATTCACTAAGCTGTGAAGAACCGCACTTGCAAAGTGTACAGTCTATTTGCCTTTAGTAAATCAACCCCATTGAGTCAGGTAAAATTTGCCTAGTGGAAGACAACCAGCTATAAAACCTTTCAAATGTTTCATCCCCTTCCTGCTCTGCTAAGTTAGATGTTGTTATTGCTGTCTATGTCACTAAGGATTTGTCTTCTGTGTTATAATCATGTCCCTTTTGCTTGACTCAGTTATGTTTTCATTGTATCATAGCAGGATAGTGTCATAGTAGTGGAACAGCTGAACATTTATTAGTCCTAACCTCTGTGGTAGCTTTGTTAGGTTTCTTTTTCAGGCCTTTTTTTCCTTATATTCACTTACTGCTTCTGCTGTCATCATACTTCCTGTCATTTGGTGACAATGCTTACTCGTTGTACAGTATCCATGGAGAAGCAGTGCTGTTGCCAAGACTGCTGTTAGAAACCACGGGGGCCCCATACAGTCAACCTGACCCCCATCCCACAAAAAAACCAACACACAGTTTACTATGCTTCAGTTATAAATGAACACAGTGAGTGATCGGTACTGATCACTCATTGTGGTCATTCAGAAAAGGAAGGGGCTGGTAAATGTGACATTTACCGGAACCTTACTCCACTCTAAATCCTGAAGGGGGAAACGTATGATGGAGGGTGATGGATGTGGTGGGGGGGCAATTACTGGAACCGATCCCCTGTATGGCTCTATCTGCAGCAGATGAAAGCCAGCGAGAGGGAGAGGAGAAGAAGCCAGCATTCAGCTGCTGCAGAGAGAGCCATACAGGGGATCAGTTCCAGTAATTGCCCCCCCACCACATCCATCACCTTCCATCATACGTTTCTCTCCCCGCCATGCCAATCACCCTCCCTGCCCACATCAGATTCACCCAGCTGCCTGGGCCCTCCTGCTGGCTTGGGCCCCATACAGGAGAACTGGTGGCCCTGTTTGTTGCCCAATGCTGCCCCTCTCCATATCTCCATTCGGTAGACTGAAGTTGTTTTGTAGCTCATAGAAGATAGATGGGACAGCTGATAACAATGTCTTAGATTTCAGTTCAGTGCACAGAAAGTTACAATCAAAATGGCTTTCTGACAAGATCATCAGGAGACATCCCTTACTCATGGAAAATGTATTTAGTCTGAAAAAGAGAAAACAAATGCAGCTACCATACCTAAGGAGTTGTAAGCTATAATATAATCATTTTTGTTCCTGGCTTTAGATGTTTTTTAAACTTCTGAGGATCTAGCTTTTAACATCTATCTCCTGTAGTAGAATATTTACAAAATCCCTGATCTCTTGATAGTTAAACCTCAATGCTTTATATATAATTGAACATATGACAGGATTTGTCATGTTGCTTTTTCTTCACAAAGAAAACAGTGTGAGTATATGTTAATATGCATGGATTAAATCATTTTGTCTGTTGTAAATCCCAATGCTTATAGATGATTACAAAAGGAGATTTGGGTACATTTACAGACATTTGGCAGAGCAGTGATTTATAAGCACTCGTCTACATATTGCAAGAATCTAATATTTTTTTCTGTATATTCATGTGCCAGCTATTTTTCCCTTCATGAATAGTAACCTAATAATGTTATATAAACTCATTTCCAAGCTGTTACTGTATTTTAAGAGAGGTGAACAAATAAAACAAGACAACTCTCAATGGAAAAGAGTTGTGGTGATCCTAGCAAAGAGATGTTGCTTAGGGGGGTCAAAAGTTGTGTGCCTACAAGCTACCAGAGATGGTTCTCTGCCCCGGATCACTGGAAGTAACTGTTTTTCTCTAATATATTGTAGAGAGAGATAAGTGAAAAGGAGCTGATAGCTCCACCAGCTGGATGATAAAAAAACAACATATTTGAATATTTAGCTGACTGGAAAAATAACATTTTAGGATGTATGTTTTCTTGGCTATAAAATTAAAGCCTAACTCAAGTAAAATGAAAAATCTCAGTCTGCTGCACTTCACAGGTTAAATGTCTGTTATCCCTTGGGATTACTGTTCAACCAGCTTTACTTACCTTACATCCCCACTCTGGCTGGCTCCTACTTTCTCCTCCTTAACTGAAGTTCTGGAGTGTGACTGGAGACGGGCATTACATATAGAGCATTACATATAGAGCAGGCTATGGGGAGACTGGTCACAGTGCTAGAGGGACCCTGCTGGAGCAAGAGGTAGGGTAAGTATTTCTACTTTAATCCTCTGCCCGTAGACTACATGAGCAATTAACCCTTACACTGCAGAGGGGCTCCACTGCAGGGGAGTTTTTTTGTCCTTAAGTTGGCCTTTTAAGAAGGAAAATGAGTAAACAAATCTTAATATTCTCCCTTTTATATTAACCCATTGCCTTATGGCTTCCAAAATGATTAAAATAAATAAGCTTAGAAGCAAGAGCAGAGAATAAGGATTCCTACCACACCAATAGATATTGGTTAATTTTTTAGCTTGTGCTAAAAGAAAAACAAGAGACAAAAAGGTATGAAGCTATTTAATAAAACATATACAGAGAGAAACAAAATCTTCCTCATAAATATACATTCAGCAAAGCTAAATGCAAATAAGAAACCAGTGTAGGAAATAACAAGGCAATGCTAGATGAAGCAAGACTATGCAGAGAGAGAATGATATATACAAACCAGGCAGAGGTTAAAAGGAGTTTAGTATAAACAGCTCACTCAACAGAAAGCTTTAGTGCCAACTGCAAAAACATTTCTAAATCCTGAGGCATGGTGTCTTCAGGAGAAGAAACATGGCATTGAAGAAACATCCTACCAAATATGGTCAGCAAGTGGTACATCTAGTGCATTTTACACCCAGAGCAGATGTATATTTTTTTTAATTCCAAAGTTTTATTGTACATTACAAAAAATGCCAAAGTGAATGTCAGCACAAGACTTGCGGTAATATATTGAAAAGTCAGTAAACTTTGTATGTAGCAATTTTTTAATGCCATTGGTCACATCTGTAGGGCAAACAATCAGGAAAGGTAAAAGGTTGTGTCTATGAGGTCAACTGATTTTCTGTGCAGGACTTTGGAAAGGAAGAAGGCTGCTGCCTGTGTTGAAAAGTTGATCAAATAGGAGTGGATCTCCACATTATGACTCCACATGGGCTGCAGCGAAGTAGAAAGGTGGATTAATTATGAAGGTATACAGATCATGGGTAAAGGGATCCTTGGGAGGTGTTGGGGTAGTATGAGGTTTTCAGGTCAAAGAGTAGAAAGTTGGGGAAGTGTGTGGATGGGAATGGGTTTAAAGGTAAGAGGGGGAAGAATGTGGGAATTCATGTGTCCAACTCAGCCCAGATATACCAGAGAGCACACTGTGGACCAATAGCTACTTGTAATGATACTCAAGTTGATTTGAATTTTAAATTCTTGGTAGGCTGGAGTACTAGTAAAATCCAGAAAACCCAAATGGGCTTATTTTTAAAGGAAACTGTAAGGTCTTCGATTTGTTTTATGTCTTGTGCTTTGGTGAAAAACCAGGAAATAGCTGAGAAGCTTCTTGTTTCCACAAGCCAGATATACTGTACAAGCTATGGTTGTATTTATCCGATGTCTAGTTAGAGAGGTTGCTTTGGGAGCCTGATGTAATTTGGGTGTAAGAGGTATGCTGCAGGGTTCTCACCTTGAGATTAGGAAGTAATAAGATAACTAACATCTTTTACAGTATCCCAAAAGGGAGGAATGCTCACACGTTCTCAGAAAGTGTGCATCATAGTCCCCAGTGCTAGCCTGCAATTTCAACAGGTCTTTAGTGTTTGCTAAATTTGTGTCAGAAGGGAGCAGTTAATTAATAACACTCTCTGTATGAAAACATTATTTTATTTGGTGGTCAAAGGAGAGATATGATCTTACAATGATCATTAGTAGAGAAGTACCCCCCCCCCCTTTACATTGGTGTTCAGTCCTTTGTCAAATTACAATGGTGGTGAGTATAGTGCCCTTTTATTTTGCTTTGCTTTTTATATCAGTACTTTGCCCCTTTACATTGGTGGTCAGTGTTTTGTCCCCCTACATTTGTGGTCAGTGTAATGCCTTCTTACATTGGTGGTCAGTGGGTGAAGGGCCTCCTTACCCTGATTTTACCTGGTGGTTAGCTTTCTGCATGTTATATTAATGGTGAGTGTAGTCCTTCCTTTCTCTTTTTATTGGTGATTAGTGGAGAAGTGCCTGCTTATATTTGTGACAAGTAGAAGATCCCTCTTACACTGGTAATTAGCAGCAAGAAAAATGTCCTCTTACATTTCTGGCCAGTGGGAGAATGTCTCATTACATTGAGGGTAAATGGGAAGAATGTCTCTTATACTGAAGGTAAGTGGAAAGAATACCCCTTACAGACTGATAAACATATCATCAGTCTCAGTTGTTACTTACCTGAAAAGCGTAAGATGAAGCTATATGCTGCACCACTGGCTCTGATGAGTGATGTTGGAACTACATATTCACCCCATTGACCTGCATGCAGGCAATGCATTTCTTTACCGGGGGGACTTCTGCCACCACCCTGTCTGTTGTAAACTGTTGTGTATGGCACCTCAAAGCCAATGCATTTGCCAGCACCTCCAAACATCACTGATCTTTATGATGCTGCCTGCAATACCCTCTTCCTTTGACATTTGCCCCATGCTGTCTTTCATGTAAATACGAAATAGCTTTAGGACTTAACAGTGGCAAAGAAGCATCACATTATCGTGGTAATTCTACTAAGGAGTGACTGCAGGAAGTAAGTGTAAGGTGTTAATTACATTTACCTTCATGCTGGCCTTTCTGAGATACAGTGCTGCAAAACCGTTCATTTTCACGTTAATTGCATTGAAGTAATTTGTCTCACAGACTTCTATCATGCCAACAACTTCACTTCTATTAAAGTTCAGGGACTGGAAGTGATCGGCTAATGGTACCACTGCACTCACAGCTGGGTTTTCACAGTGCGGTATATCAGAAAAACTGGCACAGAAATGTAATGAATACACTACACTTACTTGTTATGTGTCAGAGTGTAAACGTGATAAGCATAGGAGTTCCATGCCATATTGCTTTGGCCAGAACAGCTTTCTTTTATCTATACACACTCCATTTGGCTAAATGAAACATCAGCTCTTTTTAAAAAACCCTAAATTAGGTATATTCTCTTTTTAGCACCCACCCTAACAGGGAGCTTCACTGCATGTTTGGGTCGTAAGTATTATGTGAATGGAGTTGACAGAGTTGATTTACTAAATGAGTAGAAAATCTTGTTTTAGTGTAATGAATGCTCAAATCACTGTGTTCTTTTCAATCATCCCATCAGGTGAATAAAAGTAAAATGTCTTTGTTTTAAATCCAATGCGTAAGATTGGGTATTCAAAAGTAGTATAGCTTTACCTGATTCACGTAGCTAACAGCCTGTGAAATGTGAGAAGGAGCCTAAAGTTTCAACTGCTGGCTTAAAAAATATCAGCATGCAATATTTTATATTTACCAGACTAAGAATAGTTTTAAATCATGATTTTTATTATTGTTGTGCAGTCAGGTTGCATACCAAGTAAAGAATATATCGGTATAATTAACCACTTTCTTAGATTGTAAGCTCCAAGGAGCAGGGCCCTTCTAACTCTCTTGTATTGAACTGTATTGTTGCTGTATTGTCTCCCTTTATATTGTAAAGTGCTGAGCAAACTGTTGGCGCTATATAAATCCTGTATAATAATAACTTGCCGACCCACCACAGTAATTATACTGCGGTGGGGCCGCACACGCAGACCTAATTACACAAATGTATGTCAGTGTGCCTGCTCCGGGTTAGGAGCATGCTGTGTGTCCACTGTGTAGCGCAGCGTGCTCCTACTGTAACCACTGTGGCCACCGAACACTGTTAATTACAGTTACCGGTAATTGGTAACTGGGTATCATGTGATCACTATGATTGGTCATAGCTATCACATGATAACAATGTAAACAACCTGTCATAAATGGCTTTCCATTCATGAACAGCTTGCTTATTGCTGTGATCTGTGATTGGCCCACAGAAATCCCATGGTACCTGGCTACTTGTACCATATGATTAACTGTAGCCAATCACAGATCACAACCTAAAGCAAGCTGTTCATAAATTGTTAATCCATTCATGACAGCTAAAACCACTGCTTATACAGCACAGTGGATAAGTGGTTAGAACGTCCACCTAGCAGCACTAGGGTCGTTGATTCAAATCCCAACCACAACACTACCTGCCTGGAATCTGCATGTTCTGCCTGTGTGGGTTTCCTCCAGGTACTCCAGTTTCCTTCCACACTTTAAAGACATGCTGGTAGGTTAATTGGCTCCTGTCTAAATTGGCCCTAGTATGTATATGTATAACTGTGAGTTGAGGACCTTAGATTGTAAACTCGTTGAGGGTTAGGGACTGATGTGAATGTACAATATATATGTAAAGCCAGTCAGTGTCCCTGATCACCGCTACACCAGACATACGGTGATGCTATACTGTTTTGTTGACAGTATGTGAAAAAAAAAAAATTAAAAAAAAATTCCTTTTATTTAATTTCTTCATTATACAAAAAATTGTGACAAAAAATTACAACTTCAAAAAACTCACCATGCCTTCTATTGAATACCTCACACTGTCTACTTTCCAAAAAGGGGTAATTTAGGGGGATTTTGTACTGTCCTAGCATTTTAAGGGCCTCAAGAAATGAGATAGGCCGTCAGGACATAAGGATTGATCAATTTTCAAATATATACTGTATACCATTGTTTGTAGACACTATAACTTTCACACAAACCAATTAATATATGCTTATTGGGATTTTTTTTACCAAAGACATGCAGCAGAATATATTTTGGCCTAAATGTATGAGGAAATTAGAGTTTTTATATTTTTTATTAGATATGTTTTATAACAAAGTATAAAATATATATTTTTAAAATTTTCTTGTTTTTTTTGTTTATACAGTCATGGCCGAAATTGTTGGCACCCTTGATATTTCTCCAGGAAATCATGTATTTCTCACGAAACGTATTGCATTAACACATGTTTTGCTATACACATGTTTATTCCCTTTGTGTGTATTGGGACAAAACAAAAAAAGGGAGGAAAGAAAGCAAATTCGACATAATGTCACACAAACCTCCAAAAATGGGCTGGACAAAAGTATTGGCACCCTTTCACAACTGCGGATAAATAAGAATGTTACAAGCATGTGATGCTCCTGTAAACTCACCTGGGGCAAGTAACAGGTGTGGGCAATATAGAAATCACACCTGAAAGCAGATAAAAAGGAGAGACGTTCACTTAACCTTTGCATTGTGTGTCTGTCTGTGCCACACTAAGCATGGACAACAGAAAGAGGAGACGAGAACTGTCTGAGGACCTGAGAACCAAAATTGTGGCAAAATATCAACAATCTCAAGGTTACAAGTCCATCTCCAGAGAACTAGATTTGCCTTTGTCCACAGTGCGCAACATTATCAAGAAGTTTGCAACCCATGGCACTGTAGCTAATCTCCCTGGTCGTGGACGGATGAGGAAAATTGATGAAAGATTGCAACGCAGAATAGTCCGGATGGTGGATAAGCAGCCCCAAACATGTTCCAAAGACATTCAAGCTGTCCTGCAGGCTCAGGGAGCATCAGTGTCAGCGCGAACTATCCGTCGACATTTAAATGAAATGAAACGCTATGGCAGGAGACCCAGGAGGACCCCACTGCTGACACAGAGACATAAAAAAGCAAGACTACAGTTTGCCAAAATGTACTTGAGTAAGCCAAAAGCCTTCTGGGAAAACGTCTTGTGGACAGATGAGACCAAGATAGAGCTTTTCGGTAAAGCACATCATTCTACTGTTTACCGAAAACGGAATGAGGCCTACAAAGAACAAAACACAGTACCTACGGTAAAATATGGTGGAGGTTCAATGATGTTTTGGGGTTGTTTTGCTGCCTCTGGCACTGGGTGCCTTGACTGTGTGCAAGGCATCATGAAATCTGAGGATTACCAAAGGATTTTGGGTCGCACTGTAGGGCCCAGTGTCAGAAAGCTGGGTTTGCGTCCAAGATCCTGGGTCTTCCAGCAGGACAATGACCCCAAACATACGTCAAAAAGCACTCAGAAATGGATGGCAAAGAAGCGCTGGAGAGTTCTGAAGTGGCCAGCAATGAGCCCAGATCTAAATCCCATTGAACACCTGTGGAGAGATCTTAAAATTGCTGTTGGGAAAAGGTGTCCTTCCAATAAGAGAGACCTGGAGCTGTTTGCAAAGGAAGAGTGGTCCAAAATTCCGGGTGAGAGGTGTCAGAAGCTTATTGATGGTTATAGGAAGCGACTGATTTCAGTTATGTTTTCCAAAGGGTGTGCAACCAAATATTAAGTTAAGGGTGCCAATACTTTTGTCCAGCCCATTTTTGGGGTTTTGTGTGACATTATGTCATATTTGCTTTTCTGCCTCTGTTTTATATTTGTTCCAATACATACAAAGGGAATAAACATGTGTATAGCAAAACATGTGTTAATGCAATACCTTTTTTGTGTGAAATACTTGATTTTCAGGAAAAATATCAAGGGTGCCAACAATTTCGGCCATGACTGTATATATATATATATATATATATATATATATATATATATATATAAATATACAAAAACTAGTGATGATCAAATACCACCAAAAGAAATCTGTATTTGTGTGGATAAAAATGATATAAATTTCATTTAGGTACAGTGCTGCATGACCGCTCAATTGCCAGTTAAAGTAGCGCTGTGCTGAATAGCAAAAATTTGCCCTGGTCATGAACGGGGTAAAACCTTTCCGGAGCTCAAGTGGTTAATATATGTAGTTATGTGCTTTACAACAATTTAAACCGACCCTGTTTTGGCAACAGGATCCTGACTGCTGAGTTCACACAAAGCAAGCAGCACAGCTCTTCAGTGATCTGACACACCTCTGCATAGTACTCCTGTCAGTCACTTTCCTGAGAAGCATTACATATTCAAGTACTGTGCACGGAGACATGGCAGACTGCTGGAGACCCATTCCACTGTCCTGTGTGTGAGAGTAGCAGTCATGATCTCCAGCATGCTACCAGTACAAACAACTTAATATAGATGTAAAGCACTAACACATACTTGTAAAAACATTATTATTATTAATAATAATAATTAAAAAAAGGACACATTCTTTACTTAGTATGCAGCCTGACTGCATAACAGTAATAAAAACCATGACTTTAGTTGTGGGAATACATTTTTTTTTTAGTCTCAGATATTGAAGAAAGGAATTATGTACAAGCCACTAAACATTCCACTGTGTAGCACTAACACATAATAAAAATGTAATAAGAATAACAATAAAAATAATAATAACTGACATATTCTTTACTTGTTATGCAGCCTGACTGCATAACAATAATAAAAGGCATGACTTTAGCTGGGGTTTCATTTTTTTTCAGTGCCACACATAATAAAGAAATTATGTATGAACCCACTACACATTCTGTGAATGTCTGCTGTGAACTCATGACTCATTTACTCCCCTTTCCCATTAGTTTTGCTCAGTCTTTTATGTTTAATTTTCCAGCCCTATTGCTGACTCCAGTCCTTATGGGCTTTCTAGATCCAGACAGTCTTGCTTGCTTAGGTATTATAGTTATTCATCATGTAGTAATTCCTGAAGCATGTGCCATATGCTGACTTAGTTCCCATCTTGTTTTGTCTTAGATTGATCCCCTTTACTAAATGTTTGATGTTGGCTTGTTTTAATATCCTGTTTGAATCCCAAACAAGTTTTCTAATATCTCATATCTTACATCAATCTGACTTCAGATCAGCCATTGGTTATCTCTGAAGCTCCACTGATCCTTACTTCCAACATTTTGGTTGTCTATGTTTAACAGAATAACATGTTATAAAAGTGAGGATTGTTATGCTCTTTTTTTGTTTTTCTTCTTGACTTTCTTCATGTACACAAGATGTTTTGCCATCTCTCCTAGATGCCTTTCCACCTGGTAGCAGTGTTTTGGCAGTGACGCCTGTCAAACGCCTGGACATTAATTTATTTCATTAGTCATAATGATAATTTATTCTGGCCATATAGTGAACTCGGTGTAGAGCTATTCACCCTGAGGTTATCACAGAGGACAAGGGGGCACTCTTTACTTATGGAGGACAAGAAATGTAATCTCCAAACATGGAAAGGTTTCTTCACAGTGAGAGCTGTGAATATGTGAAATAGACTCCCTCAAGAGTTGGTTCTGGCCAGCTCAGTGGATTGCTTCAAAAAAGGCCTGGATTGTTTCTTAGATACACAGAATATAACTGGATACTAACATTTATAGGTAAAGTTGGTCCAGGGAATATCCGATTGCCTTTCCGGGGATCAGGAAGGAATGTTTTTCCCTGCAGAAGCAAATTGTATCATGCTTTGCTGGTTTTTTTTGCCTTCCTCTGGATCAACTATGGGTATAGGATAACTTTTTTTCTTTATGGTTGAACTGGATGGACTTTTGTCTTTTTTCAGCCAGACTAACTATGTAACTATTTAAATGAATTAATACTTACTAAAGTACTAAACACGGCTAGCCTTAACGTGCGTTTACACACATTTTAGGTTGTCAACCTTTTTTTTTTTTGCCAAAATGCTGGTGCTCTTGGATGCCCTGGCAGTGTTTTTATTTCTGCCTTTAAATGCCACTGCCTCTAAACTTTTCTAAATGTCTATGTTGGCATGGACATATAGGCTAACATGCAGGGGCATTTAGAGGCTAAAAAACCCACCAGACTCCCCTAACTGCCATGTTAAATCATCCTGTGTGCATGAGGTCTTAAATTGCTCCATGCAATGATAGATGCCACAATGTTCACACCATGACCATATTAGATATTGCCTAATTTGATACTGTGCTCTAGATGTAAGCTCAGAATCCAGAGAATAACCTTCCAGACTTACCTGTGTCCTTAAAAAGTTTGATTGGCTCCTTTTAACTTTCCAATCAAAGGTTACACGCAGGGGTGTCAAACTGGCAGCCCTCCAGCTGTTGCAAAACTACAAGTCCCATCATGCCTCTGCCTCTCAGATTCATGCTTATAACTGTCAATCTTGCAATGCCTCATGGGACTTGAAGGTTGACAACAGCTGGAGGGCCGCCAGTGTGATACCCGTGGGCTACAGAATGAGGACTGTGCTCACTGTGGGTTTGCAGTTTGTGTTATCTCCTAGAGTTTATTTACAGCCAAGATTTTTTTTCTTTTTTAGGGTGGAGATTGGTTAGTAACCCTGACAGCTATTTTTATTGCTATCTCTGTTCCTGTTGGACAATCTCACTCTGTTTTTCCTGGTGACTACTGTTACTGGGACTGAAAGCAAGTAAAACTTTTGAGTTATCACTGGAACAGTAATAGAAGGACAGTCTTCCAATGGAATACCTGCTGGGGTGACAGCTGAAGCTGGCCATACACTGATCAAAATTATGACCAGTTCAGCAGGAACCAGGTGAATTTCGATCAGTGTGTGGCCATCCCGTCGATCGCTTGAGTGGATGGAGGAATCTGTCAGATTTATTTTCCATTCAGCTCACTGGCTGAACAGAAACAAACAACTAATAGTGTATGGCCAACTGTCTATAGAAAGAAAGTTAAGGAGTATCTCCCCAATGGGCCAAAGATGGGAAAAACTGACCATGGTTTGAACTCTACCTTACTCAGTTCAGAACGTAAGGTTATGGTGTTAGTTATACATTAATTACCTAGTAGATAGCATTTATGCATGTCTGAGAAATGTTTGCAGGAGTACTGTATAGTGGGATTCAAAAATGTTGGATGTTGTTTTTTACTTTTGTATAATTTTTTTTTAAACATATAGTTTTCGAGGTTGTTCATGGTAATATTTACTCAACAACACAGCGTAAACAAAAATAAAAACATATCACTTATACATTCCGTACTTTCATCTTTGACGTCCCTGTCTTGTCCATAGGTCAAAGTTGATCAAATTATCTGCCCAGGATTAAGTCCACCACTAATGACTCTGTGGGTCTCCCTAAACCCTATAAATGTTATTTTTTTTATTAACAATATGGTCTAGTTAATGTTTTTGCGCACAATACATCATTCATGTGTCAAAGTGTAAAACTTTTTTTTGGTGATAATCCAACAAAAACTATTTTTAATTTTTTTTTACAGAAAACAGCTATTGGTGGCTGCCTCATTAGGCCTTTAAAATGTCTCCAAACGCAGTCATTAAAAAAAACAGTTATTCTTTCTTTTCAGATTTCTTACTACTGATTGTGTAATAGCACTTGTTGCATTGTAAGCACAAAGAAAAATATGTATTAACATGCACAATTGGATGATCAAGTACACTGCAGTATTTTTAAATGCATGTTGACATTATTTCAATAGAAAACACATGTACCTAAAAATAGAGGTAATTACAGATACAGCTTCAGCGCACCTTTGAAAAATCTCTTTTTTTTTTTATAAAAGAAAGTCATCTTTTCTGTTTTTCTGTTGAACAATTGCCATATGTTTATGATGATGCTACTACGCCCCTACAAAAATCTTTTTTACATTAAAAAAATGTTTGAATTTCATTGTCTGGCGACTTTGCATGGTCAGTGGGCCAACATCAGTGCTGTCCTGCGGTGCTATTGCAATATGTATAAAAATGATCTCTGGTAAACCCTTTGAACTAATCTGATAATGGCTTTCTTGATGCTTCCCTTATTCTCAAATGTCCTCTGGCTCAGTGGAATAAAAAATTCCTATCTTAATTGTGTAGTACAAGAATATGACTTTATAGACCTTGGGTTTAATGCAGGCTACTTTCAGGTGATTGGACACTGGCAAAAACATGCTAGGGCCGCTCCTATTGCACACTCATATTACACCACTCACTCTGTGAGACTTCAGTTTTCTGCTGGTGTTCTTAGGTGATAGAGCTATTCTAGGCTGATGTATTCTTTTTTTTAAATCATTTAATTTTTCTAATTGTGGCCTCCTTTGATGCAATTCCCTTTGCCCAGTTTCACTCCATACCTCTTCAATCCAACATACTCGTGACATGAAACAAACCTATCCATTCCTTGAATTGCTCATTTCTTCTATCCAGCCAGACAAAGCTCTCTCTGACATGGTGGCTCTCCAATCCTACCTTGGAATTGGGAAAGTCGGTCCTTCACTTGCCTTGGAAGTTGATGACAACAGATGCCAGTTTCACAGGCTAGGGTGGGATTTACAACTCTGTCTAGGGGGCATGTTCTCCAGAGGAGTCAAAACTACCCATCAACATTGTGGAGCCGAGAGCCATCAGAATATCTCTAAAACATTGGACTTCCCTTCTGCAAGGTCACCAAGTGAGCATGCAATCAGATTGTGCCACAGCAGTGGCCTACATAAACCATAAGGGGAAACCAATATATTATATTCTTCCTTGCAGTAACACGCGCACTACCTCTCTCAGCCTTCGATATCCCAGAAGTGCACAATTGGCAGAGAGACTTCCAAAGCCATCAATGCGTTGACTCAGGGGAGTGGTCTCTTCACCCCAAGATGAAAGGAGAGGAAAACCAGATGTGGACATCCTGGCCTTCTGGTTCAACAACAAGCATAACGTATTTTTAGTCAAGACCAGGAATTCTCTGGCCTTCATAATAGATGCTCTAAATATCCTTGGTCTCTTTTAAACAGACAAGACTTACTGGCACAAGGACCACTGTTTCATCCTCCCTCTCAGTTGCTGGATTGTACATTATGGCTGAACTAAGGGAAGAGAGTATTTCTGATTCTGGTATTCCCACCTTACTCAGAGCAAGATAATCCAACTCCCACTAGTTTTGCTGTTGCACATCAAAGGCTTAGGCCGGCCATACATGGAAAGAAATTCATTCGGTTCTGCAGGGACCAGACAAATTTTGATCCAATTGACTTCTATACAACTGTCCTGTTGGATTTTTGCTGCTCAATCAGTGCTGCTGGCTATAGCTGGCAGTGCTGATAAGTGTATTCTGATGGTGTGAAAGACTCCAAGCTGTCAGAATACAAAGGCTCAGTGGGGAGGATTCCCCTATCCACATCAAATGTATGAATAGGGGAATTGAGTAATTGTTTCATTCAACCTTCTGGTTGAACAAAAAAAAATGACTCATCTATGGGCTGCTTTACTTTTCATGGTGCAAAAGCAGACAGTTGAAACCTAGGGAATTTGATTTTAAGCCTAGCCTTGTCCAGCATCTGGCATTGAGTACACTCAAGGGATAGATTTCTGCTTTATCAATCTCCTATCAAGATTTTCTTTAGGGAGTTGCTCATTCAAATCCCCCAATTTGACCTCTTGTTTCAGTTTGGATTTTAACCCAGTTCTCTCTGTACTTGTTGGTCTTTTTAGCTGATTAGAGGTATTCCTTTTGAAGACTTCCCTTGTAATGTTGCTGCCCTGGACACTATCAGGTCTTTTAGAAGTAATTCTGAATTGGCAGTTTCTTGCAAAGAGACTTTTCTTGTTTGCATGGGGACAAAGTGGTTTTGAGAGCAATACCTTCCTTTCTAGTTAAGGTGGTCTCTCCTTTCCAACTCAATGTGGCCATTGTGACCTTCCCTTTGTTCCAGTCCAAAACATGACATGGAATTTCCCTTACATTTTCTGTACGTGGTCAGAGCTGTCATGGCCTACTCGGCAGCCACAGCCTCTGTTTGAAAGATTGGGTCCCTCTTTGTTTTGCCCGAAGATCCTCTTAATGGACATCCTGCTTCCCGATCTACTATTTCTAGGTGAATCAGACAATTTATTTTCAGGTCTTACTTCCTTAAGGAAAGGGATCCATCCTCCCTATCAAAGCTCATTTCACCAGGGCTGTTGATGACTCGTGAGCTTTTCAGCATCAAGCATCTGTATCCCAGATTTGCATGGTCACCACATGGTCCTCTGTTCACACATTCCTTAAGTTCTACCAGGTCAATGTTCAGACCTTAGCTGATTTGAGTTTTGGCTACAAGGTACTTCATCCTGTTATCTGAGTGTTTTTTTTGGGTTCTTTAACCTTTTAACTCTTTTGTTGGCAGTTCTGTTTGCTGTGTTGTTGCCCACCCATCATGTTATTGCTTTGGGATGTCCTGTGGTCTATGAATACAAGTCCTGTGTCCTGTATTGTGTGATTAAGATAAAAGGAGTTTTGAGTTACACATAAATGTCTTATCTCGAAGTACCATACAGGACAAAGGCTCCTCCCACATCTGTCTTGATCACTCGTTATTGCTTGCTAAAAAACTGTAAATTTGCATATAACCCATTGTCTATGAATACAAGTCCTGTGTCCTGTACTGTATTCTAAGATAAAGTATTTAATATTTACAAGTAAGTCAATTTCCTGTTTTATCATTGTTTACCGCAACAGTATTAGCAAAATATTCTTAAGTGAGTTTTTAAAAAAGGCTAATTGCATATGTAATTAGCAAATACCAATATGATAAAGCACAAAGTAATTATTACAAAAATGATGATTGACACTGACACCCAGCCTCGCATATTACACTGGGAGAGCAACTTCCATCAGTGGAGCTTTTTCTGCAACTTTGGTGGCTGATCAACTGCATTCTGCATATTGGGAGCCCTATCAATGTTGTTGATACACATTACAGAGCAAGGCCGACTGTCAAATCGACAGCGGAGCTTCACTGATTACTCAGGGAGAGCTACTGCAAGGTTCAAGAGACTGCTAGAGCCAGAACAGGCTCTAGTCCCAGCTGTGTTTAGCTCCCATTCTAATGCCAGTTGCAGGCGTCTCTTTTGTCTCTGGATCGGCCCAGCTCTAAGAACAAGTATAGTTGAGTCCTACTACTAGCTTTGCATGAGGTTCCTCTAGTTTATGCTGTGAAAAAAACATTTGTGTGTAAGTCATTTTACTATTCAATTTGCCCATTTTCACATAATTATTTCTAAATGTTATTTGTTTTTCTTGGCAATGCAGTGGGTCACGTCATTCAGGAAGCCCTTCATCACAATGTCCTAAAAACAGTGGAACACTGGATAGTTCAAAAGTGTACATTGTTCCCCATGGTGGTATGCAGAAGAAGTCTTTCCAAAGGCAGGAGTCTCTGAGTAAATATGTAATTGGATGGAAGAAGTCTGAGGATAGTTCTCCAACTGGAGAATGTGATACAGAATGTCAGGGGTAAGAAATATTAATTTGATATGTACTGTTACTTATGTGTTTTATGAATTTCTTACATAGTTTTTAGAGTTCCACCATTTATAAGAATGAGGGTGTATGTTATATGTGCTCTGTTTGAATGTTTATGTACTATAAAATGTTTAAATTATGTACAACTGCTCCAGACCAGCCAAACACTAATAGAGTTGTGTGTCTCACTTCCTGGTCTCCGGCACAACCATTATTCACTATGCTGGTAATAATGGAAATGCATACAATGTACTTTAACATCACCCAGTTTTGGATCTGTTTACACTCTGTCCAACAATGCGTTTTTCTCAGAAGACAATACCCATAGACTGTCTTTGACTAAGCTCTTACCAGGAAACACCTCTGATAGTGAACCTGGATGCAGCTTGATAAGATCCAAAGTACAAGAATAATGTTGGACCTTTTGGTCACAAGGTCACCTGACCAGGGTTCAGCCAGACAATCCCACGGCAGTGGCCTTCATCGACCATTTGGGAGGCACCAGAAGTCATGTAGCTCAAAGGGAAGGGGGCCTCATTCTAGCTTGGGTAGAACTCTATGTTCTAGACCTGTCCAGAGTACACAGTCCAGATGTGGAATATTGGCAGGCTTTCTCAGTCATCTGTGCTGCCAAGAGAATGGTCTTTTAACGGAAAGGATTATCAAGACTTCTGTCATAGGTGGGGGCACTAAGCATAGACCTTCTGGCATCCAGGTTTAACAACAAACTAGACAGTTTTGTCACCAGAATAAGAGATCCTTGGGCCTTTGCATTGGATGCCCTTGGTCACTCCATGGGATTAGTTCAACTTGATCTATGCTTTTCCCCAAATAAAATTATTTCCTTGTCTTCTCTGCAGCATTGACAGGGTGGGAGTTGAGATGATCCTCGTTGAACCAAATTGGCCCTGGAGGAAGTGATACTCAGACACACTCAAACATCTGGTGCACACTCTGTGTGCCCTCCCAGATTGTCCAGATCTTCTGTTCCAGGGGCCAGTCCATCATCCTGCTTCTAGGTTGTTGGCTTGCACAGCTTGGCTTTTGAAGCCCAGATTCTGAAGGACAGGAGCTTATTGGATCTGGTCATCCTTGTGCTCCTGAAGGCTAGGAAGTCAGCTTCTGACAAAGTCTACCATTGCATCTGGAATACTTATTTACCATGGTATGATGCTAGGAAATTCCATACCAGTAAGTAGTCAGTGGGATGATTCATGTCCTTCCTCTAATTTGGTCTGATTCAGCATTTAGACTTGAGTGATATCAAGGGTCAGATTTCGGCCATAATTTTTTTCCAAATGCTGCATATTCGTTGTTAAATGCCTTTGTGCAGGGTATTGTCCAAAGTTTTGTCCAAAGTAACATCTTAGTAGTGCATTGTGTACCATTTCTGGTACTTTATGGAAAATGTCTTTGTAATATACAGCATGATTTAAAGATAAAGAACTACATTTGAGAATATTTAGATGTTATCTTTACAATGAATAGGTTATTAATAAAATGTGTATATTTATCCAGTGAAGAGGACTTGTCTTCATCCAGTTTGCTGCAGAATTCAGGCATTGAAGAAGAAAATGAGCACCAGCATGTCTTGCCAAAAGAAGATTTCCTGAACTTGATATTGTCTGACAGTCCACATACTGAGGAAGAAAAAACAAAGGTATACAAAATAATATATATAGTACAGTATAGTTCAAATATATTGCAGAAGCATGAAGACATTTACAAACTTGAAAGTGAACAGGGGCATCTTCCATAGAAGTAGCAATAGCATGGAACATGTCATTCCTAACATATGGGCTGCTTAGCCAGGTACTATACACAAGTACAGCTCCTCCTATATGAAAAGCAGTAAACTTCACTAGGTATGCTTTCATGGTGCTCATTTTTGGTAAGCTGCAATATAATATGTTTTGGGTTTAATACCTACTGCTTTAATGCCATAGATAGGTAAGTAGCAACATCCACATCAAACTGAATATGAATTAAAGCATATGTAAACCCAAATACTTAAATATCATATAGAAAAAATGTTCCTCCTGCACTCTGGAAAAAAAAACTCTGTGTATTAATTTAACCGCTTGCCTACAGGGCACTTATACCCCCTCGTGCCCAGGCCAGTTTTCAGCTTTCAGCTTTCAGCGCTGTTGCACTTTGAATGACAATTGCGTGGTCATGCAACACTGTACCCATATGAAAATTTTATCAGTTATTTCACACAAACAGAGCTTTCTTTTGGTGGTATTTAATCACTACTGGATGTTTTATTTTTTGCACTATAAACAAAAAAATAGCAAAAGATTTGAAAAAAAAAGTTTTCCTTTGTTTCTATTATAAACTTTTGCAAACAGGTAATTTTTCTCCTTCAATGATGTGTGTTCAAGAGGCTGCACTGATAGGCAGCACTGATGGGCACTGAAAGACAGCACTGATGAGGTGGCATGGATAGGCAGCACTGATAGGCTGCACTGATGAGGCGGCACTGATAGGCTGCACTGATGGGCACTGGTGGGAGGCACTGATAGGAGGCACTGCTGGGAACTGGTGGGTGGCACTGCTGGGCACTGGTGGACGGCACTGTAGGGCATTGATCATCAGTGCCGATCTCCTCTGATAGCTGCCGGTTATCGGCAGTACTTTCCTCACACTGTGACAGAACTGGGTAACCGTGCTGTAGCCATCATTTGGCTATAGCGTAGTTACCAAGTGGTTAATGAAGATAAAAGTCATATCCAACTGCCTTAGCACCTCCCATTAACATGTTTTGCCTACAGGTGAGCTTAAAGAGGAGCTCTAGTCAAATTGGTGTTTATTAAAAGTCAGCAGCTACAAACACTCACCCCAGCCGTTCTTTACATTGCTGTCCTTTCCCTGGTGCCTGAATCTCAATTGTGGGCACCTGGCTGTGACAGCTTGCGGCTTACAGATGGATTCCCACTGCGCATGCGCAAGCTGCTCTGTGCTTTGCGAATGGTCCCGCAGTCTTCCGGGACCTGCCACGTGTCCCTGAAGACTTGGGGAGGGAGAAGGGGAGGAGAACTTCTGCTCCAGTGGCCTAGGTGGTCAGAGCAGAAGTGGGAATGGGTAACTGTCAAAACTAGGTACCTGCTCCCCCCCTCAAAAAGAGTACTATTAATCACTTCAATACCGGGCAGTTTTACCCCCTTCCTGCCCAGGCCAATTTTCAGCTTTCAGCGCTGTTGCAGTTTGAATTACAATTGTGCAATCATGCAACACTGTACCAATATGAAATTTTTATAATTTTTTTCAAACAAATAGAGCTTTCTTTTGGTGGTATTTAATCACCACTGAGTTTTTTTTATATTTTGCTACATTAAACAAAAAAAAACCTGAAACTTTTGAAAAAAAAAACAAAACACATTTTTCTTTGTTTCTGTAATACAATTTTGCAAATAAATAACATTTCTTCGGAAATTTAGGTCAAAATGTATTCTGCTACATTTCTTAGGTGAAAATACTCAAACTTACTGTATATAGAGTCCACAAACCATGTTATATATATATCTGACAATCGATCAATCCTGATGTACTGACAGTCCATCTCATTTCTTGAGACCCAAAAACTCCAGAATAGTCCAAATACCCCCAAAATTACAGATTTTTGGAAAATAGACAGTTAAAGGTATTTAGTAAGAGGCATGGTGAGTTTTATTGGAGTTTTAAATTTTTTGTTACAATTTTTTGGAAAATTTAGAAATTAGAAAAAAACAAAATCACAATTTTTTTTTCTTACATATTATCACCAGTCCAGTACAGCATTATTATATAACTGGTGTGGTGATGATCAGAGACACTGACTGGTGACAGTATCTAAGAAAAAGAAAATTTTTTTTTTTTTTAAATTTTTCTAATCTTTTTTTTTTATTACATTATTTTTTCTTTTTTTTACTATTTTTTTTTTCAAGGCACTGTGACCAAAGCAATACAATGTTACTATAGTAACATTGAACTACTCTGGGCAAGTGATCAGGATTTAAATTTTTTATAACACATTATGATTGCTAATAACAATATATTTCATTGATATTTGCAATCATTGTTCCTGAATGAAACTGATTCATTCAGTCTTTTGTTGTGACTAGCTGTGATTGGGCAAAGCTCATCACATGATACAGATGGGCTATGATTGGCCCTGTCTGCACCATGTGACTGCTTTGACCAATCACAGCTAACAACACAATGGATGACATGACAGGAAGCCATCCATTGTATACAATTGACATGTATCCTGTGATGCGTCACAACAGTCACATGACACTGGCAACGGGCCGGTGTAGTGATATGTCAGCAGCTGTGTCCCGTGGACACAGCCGGTGACAGATCGCGCCACTGTGCGACCCCACTGCCACGTGAGTGGCTCCTTTAAACAGGGCGTTATATGACGCCCAGTCACAATGAGGAGTGTCCTGCCCGGCCTATAGCAGATTGACAGCCGGGCGGTGTTAAAGAGGAGGGGGGAAGGAGGCCTTAAAGTGGAACTTCCCCTTTTGAGTGGAGCTCCTCTTTAAGAAATCTTACACGTCATAATTATAAGGCCGCTGGGGATGCTACAATCCACTGCTGTAGCAATCACTACATACCGTAAGCAGTGCCTTCTTCCTGGGCTTCCTGGTAGGTCAGGATCAACTTCCTTCTGCTGCCAGAAACAACATTCCGTTGAATGGCCCTGCCCCTCCATCATTCAGGGACCACCTAAATTTTGGTCAGTGAGTACTAAGCAGGTTCTGTTTGGCAGAGAGAAGTGGTCTATGGCAACACAATCTCCACTTCAGTCAATCAAAGCCCACCTAGTATTAATGGACAAAAATACAAGGCTGTTCCTGAGTGGCAGAGGGACAGGAACAAAGGGGAGTTACTCCTACCCCTCTGGAAGAAGACATTCTTATCTTATCTTGTAAAGCAAACGATACTACAGTGAATTTCAGCATCCCCAGTGGACATACAGGTATGACGTGTATGATTGAGATCGGTTTTAGCCAGACTAATCCACAATAAAACTGTCATGTGAAATTATTCCTTGAGTACTTGTGTAAATATATACACAATCATTAAAACAGTTCCTAATACTTAGGCTATACAGACTTTTTAACAATAGGCCTTACATGGGTTTATACTCCAGCTCAGAATCCATCAAAATGTATCAAATTATATGTTTCCATCAACCCCCCTCCTCCTCCTATTAAGATCATGACAGCTTTAGAAATACTATTAGGAAATCCCAAAATATGTATTCACACTTCTAAGCCTTTGAAAATGAAAGATAAAAAAAACATGAAACTACCCCAATTCAATGTCTAAACTGATATTAATGGAAATTGAAATAATATAATTGTAATTCTTATGATAAACAGAGAATGGATATGACAAGAAGAGAGAAACAAACCATTAAGTATAATAATGGGAAACTTCCTATTCATAATTTAATCATGATGGTAATCTTGTAATTAATGTAAAAATCCAAAACACTTTTTCAATAACAAAGCAAATATTACACCTTCTCTTTCTATCATATGTACTCTTTCAGTTATTTAAATACTTGATGAAGATGTCCCTGAACTGTGTGACTTTGTGAAATGTTTAGCTATGTTAGTATCCTCCTAGTGTTTATATCATGCATGGTTTCAGAACCTATTACAAAGTCCTCTGGTCATCTGACCTACATACTGTACCCTGGATTTCACAAAGTGTAACACTTACATTATATATCTGATATTACAATCTATGGTCAATAGTATGCACAACACGAGCATTTCGGAAACTCACATCTATGCATCCCATGTTCTCAACAAATTACCTATGGGCTTCTTTGTTCTGAACATACAGAGAGAATTTCCCAAAGTTTTAGCTGTCTTATGCGTCACATACCGTATGCCTCCGCTCTATTTTTTTTTAATTGATTGTGTCAGCAGGAGCCTAAAGCAGAGCATTTGGCTTTGTAATCTAAAATATCATGTATTTTTTTCATGTTTAACTACTTCAATACCAAGTACTATTACCCCCTTCCTGCCAAGGCCAATTTTCAGCTTTCTGCACTGTCACACTTTGACAATTGCATGGTCATGCAACACTGTATCCAAATGAAATTTGTATCATTTGTTTTCACCCAAATAGAGCTTTCTTTTGGTGGTATTTAATCACCACTGGGTTTTTTATTTTTTGCTAAATACATGAAAAAAGACCAACAATTTTGAAAAAAATAACAAAGTTTTCTTTGTTTCTGTCATTTTCAAATAAATAATCTTTCTTCATAAATGTTATGTCAAAATGTAGTCTGCCACATTTCTTTGGGAAAAATAATTCAAATCAGTGTATATTTTTTGTCTGCTGTAAAAGTTATAGAGTTCACAAAGTATGGTATATACTGTATATCTGAGAATTGATCAATCCTGATGTACCAATGGCCTCTCTCATTTCTTGAGATGCCAGGATAGTACAGGTACCCCCTAAATTATCCATTTTTGGAAAGTAGACAGTCTGAGGTGTTTAGTAAGAGGCACGACAAGTTTTTTAAAGTTATTTTTTGTCACAATTGTTTTTGAAAATAAAGAAATGTAAAAAAAAGGGTTTTTTTTTTTTCATAATTTTTTTTTCACATACAGTCACCAATGCAGTATAGCGTCACCATATGTCTGGTGTGGTGGTAATCGGGGACACTGAATGGTGAATGTATGTTAAAAAATCAAAAAAACATTTTTTTAAAAATGTGTAATTACGTTTTTTTTAACGATTATTTAAATATATATACTGTTACTATAGTAACACTACTACTCTGGGGAAGTGATCAGGAAATTTTTTTACACACTATGGCTGCTTATAACAGTGATACTCACTGTCATAAACAATAATTTTTTCAGAATTAAATCTATTCATTCAGTGTATATGTGATTGGCCCGGTCTGTACCATGTGATCACTGTGACCAATCACAGAGATCAACACAATAGTACACAATGAATGGCATGAATGAATGCCATCCATTGTGTACAGTTGTCATGTGATCTGTTGTGATTGATCAGCGGGCTGGTACACTGACCTGTCATCTGCTGTGTCCACCAGAGAGAGATCACTCTGCAGCGTGGCCCATGCAAGGCACATTTTGGGAGGACGTCATATGACATCCACACGCATGTAGAGTGGTCCCGCTCAGCTGTCTTTTGACTATAGGCTAGGCGGAAACTGGTTAAATACTTGAAGTTTGATATCAGCTTCTTGCACTCCACTGTACAGCAGAGCTCTGAAGGGGGGAGGGAAAAACAGCTCAAGAAGCCAATCCGGTGTGCTGCAGTCACTTGTTGCGCAGGGTTGGTCTTTAATTAAAACACAACTTTCTGTTCTATTCCAGTAACCAAAATGCTTTGTAATTATTACAGTTTTATGAGGATTGAGGATGGCTTGAATGCTCAGAAGGTGACCATACACTAGCAGAATTTAAAACAAACATTCATGAACATTCGTATGAAAATTCTTTGTACATTCAATGACTTAATGAAAGTCTCTCCAAAGTACCTCAGAATTTCATTTGCTTTTAACATTGGATTTTGGAATACATGTAATTCCACATACAAAAACCACATTCACTGTTGGAAATTTGTTTGTTCGAGAAAATGTTCTGCTTCTTGTTCTTATCTTTTGGGGTCAAAAAAGAATGTTGTTTTGACTCCATTGACAATTAGAAAATTGAAGGAAGGTTATTGAAACAAAAAAATTTCAGATGACATTTTATTAGTGTATAGCTATCTTTTTAAAGCTGAAAATGAGAACAATATTGTATCTGCATTCAGAGAGTAACACTGAAAGAATTGTAGTGTTATTAGTGTTCGTTATTCCATGTAGTTGTTTATCCTCTGTGGTACTGTCTGCTGTCAGACTACAATGCTGGCACAATGGCATTACCTCCCTGCTGGGGACAGCCATCTTATGATACTAGCATGCAAATGAGCTAAGATATGAAACTTGCCAGATTTGCGAGAGTCACAAACACTACAGATGGTGACAAGGATGCAGTGTCATCATTATTTTCTCTATTTTACATACCTGTGAAACCACTGCAAAGCATGCTGCATGGCTGAGTGATATGAATACAGTTTTCTTGCCTTTGACTCTTATTCTGACTGCAGTACTTTAGGTGTCACAAATGTTGACAAGCGGAAAGCTCTGCTGATTTATTTAGCCGTAGAAAAAGGTCCATGATACCTTTGAAACAATGACAGCATCCACTAACACATACATTGATGTCGAGGAGAAACTGAGCACTTGTTTCAGCCCTAAACAAATACACAATATAAAAATCTCCATATTCAGACAGGCAGCAGATCAGCTTAATAAATCTCTGTTGGTCAATAGCTGGGAATTTTCCCATCCCAATATGGAAATAAAAGGACAGATAATACAAAGCATATATATGTATACACACACTGGCCACTTTATTAGGTACACCTTACTAGTACCTGGCCACTTTATTATGTACACCTTGCTAGTACTGGGTTGGACCCCCTTTTGCCTTCAGAACTGCCTTATTTCTTTGTGGCATAGATTCAAAAAAGTGTTGAAAACATTCCTCCAAGATTTCGGTCCATATTGACGTGAGTTACTGTTGCCTAGCTATCATCTCAAACCAGTTTTCCCGTTCTCCTCTGACCTCTGACAATGCATTTTCGCCCACACAACTGCTGCTCACTGGATATTTTCTCTTTTTCGGACCATTCTCTGTAAACCCTAGAGATGGTTGTATGTGAAAATCCCAGTAGATCAGCAATTTTTGAAATACTCAGACGAGCCCATCTGGCACCAACAACTTTGCCTCGTTCAAAGTCACTTAAATCCCCTTTCTTCCCCATTCTGATGCTCAGTTTGAACTTCAGCAAGTTGTCTTCTCCACGTCTAGATGCCTAAATGCATTGAGTTTCTTCCATGTGATTGGCTGATTAGCAATTTGTGTACCAAGCAATTGAACAGGTGTCCCTAATAAAGTGGCTGGTGGGTGTGTGTATATATAATATATATATACACACACACAGTATATATAATGATCCTTTCTTAACACTGTCCTGTCCAGAAGTCATTGATGTGCAGATGCCCCAACCAAATTCTGCAGCATCAGTATGTGATGATTAACTTAATAGTATACCATCACTACATTGGTACTACTTTGATTTACTAAAACCAGAGAGTGCAAACTCTGGTGCAGCTGTACATTGTGGCTAATGAGTTTCTAAATTCAGCTTGTTCAATTAACCGCTTGCCCTCCAGAGGATTTACCCTCCTTCCTGACCAGGCTTTTTTTGTGGTACGGCACTGCGTTACTTTAACTGACATTGCGTGCTCATGCAATGCTACACCCAAATAGAGCTTTCTTTCAATCATATTTGATCACCTGTGCATTTTTTCTTCTTTGTGCTGTAAACAAAAAAAGACCAACAATTTTGGAAAGAATATATTTTTGACTTTTTGCTATAAAACCTATTCAGTAAAAAAATTTAAAAAATCAAATTTCATCATAAATTTAGGCCAAAATGTATTCTGCTACATGTCTTTGCTAAAACAAATCCCAATACATGCAAATTAATTGGTTAACGTGAAAGTCATAGCATCTACAAATGGCAGTATATATACTGGAATTTAAAAGAAAAATTTTTTTTATTCCTAGCAGGAGAGAGACCTGTGTTGTTTACACACAGGTCTCTCCCCTGTCAGTGATACTAGGCGATTGCCGGATGCCAGCAGGGGATCTCCAACCGGGACCTGGTGGCCAACATCTGTAGCCGTCAATGGCGGCGCGGGTAGGGCAGAGCGTGCCCCCTACCTGGAAATGCAAAATCACATATATACGTGATTTTGCACAGCCCTGCCACAAAGTAGCAGTAGTTCTCCTATAGAGCGGTTGGGAAGCAGTTAAGCTTTGACAAAAAATTTTTAATCTGATTAGTTTCTATGCAGAGCTGCACCAGATTTTGCACTCTCCAGTTTTATTAAATCAACGCCTTTGTCTGCTTAAATAATTTTCAATTGTTATATTAAGGATATATAAGGTTATGTTTGGTACAATGTTTAAATAAATATTCTGCTAAGATTTAATATTAAAGGCTGACAAGTGAATTAAAAATTATGTACATATTGTTGTGCTTGTATATTCATTCTTCTTCCTATTATTAATATTATTCTGTCGTTTTTAAGAAAAATATTTATTTCTATGTGCAGTATGAGTACTCACAGAAACCTGTTTACAAACAAAGCCATGTGATTGACTGACAAGGTAATCACATGATAGGGAACACTTTGACATAAGGTCTCCACAGGATTACAATACGTTGACACTCAGGATATATTTTAAAAAGTTACTGAGCCTCCACTTAGGATATTATCCATAGCTTGCACTCCAAAAGTAGACTTGTGTATGTATGGACTGTATAAACTAAAGTATTACATATTGTGAACAAGCAAGCAGTAACAAGCCGTAAAACCCCATTCCTCTCTGTATCTATAAAAATTATGGGTAAATTAATCTTCAAAGTTCATTACACAGGCAAAGAAATTTGAGTTATTTATTCTTTACTATCTTTGAAGAGCAGAATCTTGGCAGCCTGCCAGACCTCTAAATACACAGCAGATAATCCTAAACTAGAAACAAACTGATAACATACTTTCTTGCAATGTATGAGGTTCTTTGAGCCACTGGAAAGGTCAGGGAGGGCTTGTTTCAAAGTACTTTTTACCTGTCCATAGTCTGTGCACGAGAGGACTATAAAGTATCCATGTCTACGAAAAAAAACAGGTATTTTTCTGTACTTATAGTGTTTTGAAGAGACTTAGGCTAAATTCACACTAGCTTAGTAGGCAGGCGTTTTGCAGGCATTTGAGGGGCGTTTTTCCTCAAACACCTATGAAAATTAAACCACATGGCAGCACACAGTGCTGTTCACAATGAAGCGTTAGAGTTGCGTCGCGGCAAAATTGATGCCTCATGTCCAGTCAGGAAGAGTTGAAGTCTGTCAACGCCTCTCATTCAAGTCTATGGTGACGCTCCTCAAATGCTTGGCAGGCGTTTGTGAGGCGTTTGCAAGGTGTTTGCGGGGTGTTAATACCATTAACTTCGTTATAGGCATTTGTGGTGCGGTTTTAGTGCTTGGAAAACGCCTATCAAACGCCTCAAAAACGTACATAGGGTGTTTGGAAAGGGTTAGAAATTAGTCAAGTGTGAACGAGCCCTAAGGCTAGGTTCACATATGTGCGGATGGTGCTGCTGCGGATCCGCATGAAAATCCGTGCAGCCGCACCAACCGCACGGGGGAATGCAGACCCGCGGGCGGGTGCCGCCCGCACTGGAAAACGCAACCGTACTGGCAACCGAGGTTCTCGTGCGGGCTGCGTTTTCAGAAGAAGTGCAGGGACTTCTTCCCTGCGTGTCATGGGCATGGGAGTCCATTCAAATGAATGGGCTCTCCTGCCTGCGCAAAATGCGGCCTGCACGGCCGCATATGTGTGAACCAGGGGTAAGAGATGAAATTTTTTTTTTTGTTGTTGCTGTGTCCACATTTTAAAGACCTTAAAAAGGACTGTATTCTCATAGACATGAGACAAGCCAGTTCTACCATCACCACAGGTCATCTTGTCTCTCTAGCTCCAGCTGACATTGTTGATTACCTTAATCAGGCCAGGATCTAGAAGCGGCTTATTATCTTAAGATGCTTTCAGACAGCTGGTACATAACTTTATTTTGATTCGTGAAGACACATATGTGTCTCAGTTTTCAGTGTGTTCATTTATTTAAATATGACCCAACAAAACTTGGATTTCTAGGGGAGCATTCTTTGTTTTTTTTGGCTCAATTAATTTTTGATTTGATTTTTGATTGGAGTAATACATACAGTGAAAGCTAAGTTGTATATTATACAATTTTGTAGACATGACATGGCTAACATACATCATAGTAACAGAGAACAGAGTAAGAAACAACACAGCAATCATCAATCTTGTTCTATTTCTATCAACATGGTATTAATTAGCTAAAAAGGAGAATAAAATGGTAAAAAGGAATACCAAGAATATCAAAAATATCAAAATTTAACAAAAAAATGCAATTTAATTTTCCAGGGAATTCTCCACTAACAGAAGAATTGCACTTGACTTCAGTGTGTGACTTTTTATAAAACTTAATGTGGGTCAGTGTGGTTCGAACAATTATTGTTTGTCACAGAAAGCTCTGGCAACTGTTTATCCAGTAATACAGTGCAACAGTTTATGCTGCCTATGGTAGTGTGCTGTGCTTCAGCCGAGTCCTACTCACTTCATTTGTATGGCTGGGAAGAAATTGAGTTGGTCATATGGTAAATCAGCCATTCGGAAGTGGGAGTGCCTTGCATTTTTATTAATTAATTCAAGGCATTCGTTGACTGGCCAAGGTGAAGAGGTGAGCAAATGATGCCACACGTTTCATCTCGGCCAATTTGATGCTCTTAGCAATTAAATGTTTCAAAATGTCCTGTAAGTGAGATGAACTTTTGTACCAGGCGCTCCTCTGTACACTTTCAAAAATTTACCTTTCCAGAGTTTGGAGAACTGAGTTATAAATTAGGAAAAGTTTATTCAAAAAAGTGAATAATTGTAATATATATGACATAACCATTTAAATAAACAAAAGTTAACATGCATTGAATATTATATTTTTCTTCTTCTTTCTAGTACTCAGTTTATGGAACTTTGTCACCAAGGCCTTCAATTTACAGGACACTTTCAGATGAGAGTATATGCAGTAACCGTAGGGGACCTGCCTATGCCAACTTCCATAGTTCAATAATTGATCAGATTTCAACAAATGATATCTTATTCAGCACAACACCCCCATATAGCAGTACACCTCCTATTCTGAATGATTTGAACACTGGATTGGCAAATCTAAAAAGTATGTATTTTCTTATATGCTATTAACTTTTGTTTTAAATGCTTATTTCACCTGTTTCAAAGTATGTATGTGTAGAGTGCTTAGAAAAATGATATAAATCTCTTGTTTTATATTTATTGGAAACCTTTGGATCAGTACCCCAAATAGGACCCCACAATTATTTTTGGGGTCCCCAGATTATTTCGTTTCTAATAGTTATTTGATAGCATTTTATTTACAAAGACATGTTTACAGGGCCCAAAACAATGACAGACTGATTTTTGATGGTCGAAGATAACTTTATACTGGCACTTGTCTTCCCAACATAACAGAGGCTAGGCAGTCATCAAACAAATCTGCATGAATCAGGGTTGATGATGGCCACTACTCTCAAATAATGAGTGATCTGCACTGCAGTCATTTGGGCCATTTAGTTACTGTGTATACATTTCCTATAATATTGGTTGGGTCTCCCATCATCTCTTTCATTTACTCTGGTCCAGGGAATAGCTCTCTGTCTTCAGGAAGAAGACCAGCAGGCACTTTTTTAGTGGGCCACAAAGCCATTCAAGTTTTGTTTTAACAGCAATAACTTTTCATTTGCATTTAACAGTCTCTCTCCGGATATAGTGTGTAATAGGAGGCTCCTGTAATGGCTGTATGAGTTCTTTATCACCTCAGAGGAGACCAAAAATGGTCCAACTACTGATGTTAGAATCAGGCACTTTCCGTATGATTCTCAGGTTGTTTGTATCTACAGCCTGTCTTAAATCAATTATTTTGAATGTTAGCCATTCACAGTCGGTATAATATACTGTTTTCAATGAAATGTAAAACAAAACCCAGTAAAAAGACAATAAATGTTAGCCATTCATTTGTAAATTTGGAATTTTAATGCACGATCCAATTCAAGCTAAACTGAATGGGAATCTGTTAGAACAGAAACATGGGAGCTTCTACTGCTGATTTTTGAAGGTGCATACTTATTGTGGATTCATTATGAGCAACTATGTACATGAATACCAGATCAGGAAAAAAAACTGCTTTGTACGTGGTTGTTTCAGGCCAGTGACCTAACTATTAGTGAAGGAAGCATAAGGAGGACAGCTCTAGAACAGGTACTTTCAAAAACAAGTCAGTGGCTACCTTTATTTGTTTGCTCTAGGACTGGGGTCTCCAAACTATGGCCCTCCAGGTGTTGAGGAGCTGCAAGTCCCATGAGGCCATGCAAGACTCTGACAGACACAGGCAAGACTCCCAGAGGCAGAGGCATAATGGGACTTGAAGTACTTCAACAGCTGGAGGGCCATAGTTTGGAGATCCCTGCACTAGTTCCTTTCTAAGGTCTTGCTGTTTCCTATCAATTGTACAATGAGAGACTCACTGTAGGCACAATTATCTTCAAGACTCCTGGTCCTGAAGCTGCAAAGTAATTCCAAATTATCACTGTTTCCGTGCTTATCATCATGGTTGGTATGAAGTTTTGTAGTGACATGGGGTTTGGTTTTAAAGGGAATTTGTTTGTAATGTTAGTTTTCAATCTTTAATGTCCAAAGATAGTACAGATTGTCAAATACTTTTTAACAAGTTTCAAGCTGCCAATGGATGTAATTTTAAAGACACACTTCCCCTGACATAGTTGTGTTTTATGTGTTTTTTTGTCTCTCACCTAGAAGACTGTTGGTTTTCTGATGGGTCACTGTCTGAAAAGTCAAAACTTAATGATCCAGATTTAATGCCCCTTCCAGAATCAGCAGCGGGTTTGGATTGGCCACGACTTGTAAATGCTGCTAGAGCCTTTGAAGGTACTCACATTTTTTACCTGATTGTTTTTTTTGTATAATTGCTATACTTCCTGGTCAAAGAACAGTATTGCTTAAAAAAAGCTGATTCACACAGAATCAGAATCCAGTTAAAATATTTTATTTAACTTGTTTTTGAGTGGGTGACTGAAGACATTTTAAACCATGTTCTCCTTTATCATTCACATGATGAACTTTAGTTCTTTAGGTTTCGAGGGAACCAGAATTTTGTTATTAATTTGATTTACATAGTGCTCTATCTCATGACATATGGCTGTTTCAGGTAAATGTTCTCTGATTTATGTTGATGCTTAAAGCGGTTAAAGACCGATAGATATACCATGCATCCCTTAGAGTAATTTGTTCTGGACCGAAGTAGTTTCTAGATTAGGAACCTTAGACTTTCCAGTTTAAGGTTATCATTTGTGTCCATTTCCTAGAAACAGTCCCTATTGTAAGGTGTCTGTCCCTGGGAAACAGGCATCCCCGGTGTCATCCCTGGGAGCCTGACAGCATAGCATATACCTTGCAGTGAGCATACACCAACTCAACAGTGGCATTGCCCAAGCTTTAAATGAAATTAGCAAAGCTAGAGGTTGAGTTGCAAACTATATTTCTAGGTGTCTGCAGTCTCACTGTTGAGTTGGTGCCTGTGTGCTGCAACGTTTAAGCTACACTGCCCAGTGCCTGGGGACAATGTTGAGGGGTACCCACAACAGGGAGGAAATGTGATGGACAGACATTAGGCTTTCAGTGGGGGAAATTATTGGGCCAAAGGACAAGGTACAATATAATTTAAAGTACTGCAGCTGAACTTATCTTGCACCCTGCAGTCTGTGAAATACTTACTTCTGACCTGACCTCTGCACTCACTTGTTTACTTTTGTTATTGTCTGACCACTGCAATCTGTGCAGTACTTACTCCTGACATGCGCAATCTTTGCAGCAGCAGCAGTCACTGAGCGCCTTTTATCCTGGGCTCTTATAGCTGGCAGCGCACTCCAACCAGTTCTGAGTTAGCCAGACAAAGCGTGTCCCAAGGCACCCCGCACACACCATGTGGGTGCCGGTTCTGTGGACACTCTCTGGGTACTCTCTGCTCTCCACACAAGTGCCAGCCAACTGCCTGCACCACACTCTGTCTGGTGGTCAGGGCTAAATACCCATCAGCAAGATAGATTGCTCCTTGGCTCAACTGACCAGTCAGGTTCCTTCTTGCCTTGGGTTGCTAAGGGTCCAGCAGTCTAGGTCTTCCATGTCCTGCCCAGGGCCCACAGCAGGGGAGAGAAATTAAAAAACAGATCTTTGCTGTATTTATCTTCAGTACTGATGGGCTGGACTTAAAGTCCATCATTACAAAATCATAGACAATATAGATGAAAAAGTGGTAAAAGTTCCTGAGGATAAAACAACAAATAAAAATTAAAAGTTCCTGTGGATAAAACACATAAAAAGTACATCCTCCCAAATTTCAATACAATCAGCATGGGAAAAAGTGAATCCACATATACATAGAAATGAAGACATGTCTTATTATCTTCCTTATACAGGTCTACATCTACATGCACTTCGAATTTACATAGAAATAAATTATTAGTTTTATTGTGTAGAAGGTCTTCAGTTAGTTTGAAAAGATGAACTGTAGACTATGTCTGAAATGGAAATTATATGCAGACATCCACTAGCCAAATATCAACTCAGTTCACTGTAAATATTGAACCCAGCAGATCCACTCGGTTATCTCTAATTATGAATAACAAGGAGTATGTATGAGTAAAGCTGGCTTTACATAGATGTATCTTCTGGTTATTGTCACAGTTGTCAGAGCCATGGGTTTTAATCCCTAGTTGAATGATTCCAGGCTCTGTTTTGCTAAAAAATATACTGTAATTTGGAACTTTAAATTCATGCTGATTCATGTTGATCTGGAACATACATTTCCACTTTTCCAATTACATGTCCATTACTCAGACCTTACCGGCAATGCATAGATTTGTTACAACATAATCAAAACATGCTAGTGCTTGGCTTGTGAGTCAAAGTTAAAGCTAATCACCAGGCAGATATTAAAGGAACAAATGAATGCTGCTATGAATTCCTTCTATAGTCTATAACTGTAATAGAGAAAGGGGTGTCACCTGTCTGGCTATGCTGTGCCATGGGGCTGTATTAATGTCAGGACTAGATGAACAGAAATACAAATCATTTGGCCATAAAAACAGCTCTGTTGTAAGTATTTTATTGGGCTTGCCTGAACACTATTATGTTGGGAGGCAGTAACATTATCCACCCAGGTGATCATCACTGCAGTGGGGGACAGTGAGGGAAGGTGGATTGGTGAGTGTCTCTTGCTGGGGGGGGGCATAAGTTCTTGGTGGTGCCGCTCTAGGCTGATGTGTAGAGCCCCATTGGCAGCCAGCGTAAGAAAAGCTCATCCATTGAGCAAGGAATGTTTTAGCTTGAAACCGCTGCTCGCCTTAGCCAATCCTAGTATGGATGTGTACATGTGAAAGCCTCAGTCAATGCCGGTCCTCGGGCCATGCCCCATGACATATTTCAATCCACCTACCTGACATGTTTCGACTGCTATGATTAAGCCTCCAGGGGGTGGGGCGAAACATATCAGGGGGCATGCCCCGAGGAGCGGCATTGACTGAGCATTTCACATGTACACATCCATACTAGGATTGACTAAGGTGAGTGGCGGTTTCAAACAAAATTGCTAGGAGGAGGAGGGCTATCAGGAGGCACTGTCACCCTGCCCTGAATGGGCAGATGACAGTGTCTCATTAAATCCTTCACCACAGTAAGTAGGTGCTTTTTCAGAAGAAAGAAATGCTACTATTCTCCTGTACCAAACAAAATTAAATATTTATTAAAAATTAATTTGGTAAATATTATGAAATGTTAACTATAACAATACAGTAATGAACTGCTGTTTTCCTCATCAAAAAGGAAAGCCCTAGAGGGCTATAAAAGGGTAAAGAAACTAGTCAGTCCCTAAATGAGCTTTGTAGAGGCAGAAAACGGCATCACTTTCCCACTAGCCTTCCTTTTTGAACAGACTTTGTGAATCTGAATAATGGACAAATTAGTATTCGGTCGGTTTGCAGCTGCTGAACTTGACATCACAGAAGAAAATAGGAGGCTTAACTGAAGAATTGAATTTAAAAAAAAATAATATACTAATAGAGTAGTGTTTCCAGCATTTCTCTAAATGTTGTCACCCTGTAGCAGATCAGCTCGTAGAACATCTGGAAATATGGCATAAAATTGTCATTTTTTTCACTGACATCAAGTTTATAATAATGAACACTAGCCCACACTTTTAACTGTACAGCTAAGCTTCAAACTCATTACCTTCTTGAGCTGTGCAGTATCTATTAGCAAGAATGAACTGTCCTTGAGTACCAAAGATGCTTGGTTAGTGTATATCTTTGAAATATACTGTAAATGCTGCTGTTTCAAATAGGATAAACAAAATAAAAGTGGAACTTCAGCTAAACCTTTTCTTTAGGTTTGAGAAGGTTAGTAAAGGTTTTATTGTATTGTTGCCTTCCCTTCGCACTCTTTTGTGTCACTTCCCCAGTGTACCCAAATCTTAAAAATAAATACATACATAAATAATATTTAAATATCTATGTCAAAATTGTATATTGCTATATATGTTTTGCTTCTTTTTTATATACTGTGTATATGATTATGACAGCAACAAGCACTTATCAATATCTGCATTTTTTTTTTGCAGATCAATGCATGGAATCGTTTTGCACTTTAAATGACATAGAGTATGAACAGAGCTTTAAAGCATCTCAAAAGCATTCTTCTGGCTCCCACTCTGTAAATGAGAAGGACTATGGTGATGCTACAGGGTATGTAAATAAGACCAATATTTTAAACTCTCATTTTTTACTTTTACATATTAAAGCTTAACTATAGGTAAAATGAATGCACATTTTTTATTATTATTATTATAAAGGATTTATATAGCGGCAACAGTTTGCTCAGTGATTTACAATATAGCGGAAGACAATACAGCAACAATACAGTTCAATACAAGAGGGTTAGGAGGGCTCTGCTCCTTGGAGCTTACAATCTAAGATCATTTAGGAGATATTTTAGTGACATCACCAGCACATCTAATGACATCACCGGCATTTGCGCCCAGAGGGAACGGCACAAACGTGCCGTTCCTTCAGAACCATGTGCCGCAGCTGACACTCCCGCTCACATACATGGGAGTGACGTAATCGTGGGCCGGCCATTCAAGTGGTGACAGCTCACAAACCCAGAAGGAAGACCGGTTGAAGATTGAAGCCTCTGCAGTGATGACAGCATGCTGCTGGAGGGCTTCTTTTTAAGGTAAGTCATTCATAATGTGCTAGTATTCAATGCATACTAGCACATTTTTTTTTTTGGTTTTTTAGTTTACTACTGCTTTAAGAATGAATTAGCATTGTAAGGGCTCATTTGTACAAGCATTACATTTTGGTATACTGCACAATACACAGGGCCTGTGCAAGGATTTTTGTGTACATAGGTGAAGCAGCCAGGCACCCTAAAGCGGGTGGCTAAGCAGCCTTATGCTGTCGCTGGCCCTCAGCAGTCTGGTGATTGGGTTTCAAAAACGGGACTGGTGATCATTGTGCCAAGACCTAGGGGACTGGTGATCGGGGTCTAAAACTGGCAGCCGGGGTGCAAAAACCTGCAGTTCTAGCGATCTGAGTGCTGAAACTGACAATACTGATGATTGTGGCCCCAGAATAAGCTGTATTGGTTAGCAGGATATTAAATCTACTGGTACTGGTGGTCAGTGAGCTATAACTAGCAGTACTCATTGTCAGGGTGCAAAATCCGGTGCTACCGGTGATCACTTTAATGCCATTCACTTCTCCAGCCTGTGACCCCCCCAGTCACTGGGTACTATGGCACAAAGGATGCAATTTTAATTTTGGAGGCCCCAGGTATACATGCGATCGCCTCAAATACTTGGGATAATACTGTGGTGGGGCCCTTTGTGAACCCCGATCTGCTCTTATCCAGCAAAGTAATCTGTAATGGATTCATGATCATATAGTGAGGGGTCAGTACATAGTGAGGGGTTAGCAGTTGTACTGCACTCTGATATATAGAGGTGATATGGATATATGTATGGATCTCAGCACATCCTCTACCATTCTCTTCCCCTAATGTGTCCGTGTTTAAACCTCTCCCCCTCCTGCTCTCCTATGTTGTGTGTGCCTGAGATGCTGTCACTTGTCTGGCTGGTGTAGAGCTCTCTAGCCCTGGTTACGGGGGAACGTTCAGTGTCCAGTGTCCCATACTCTGGTACCGCAAGCTGCCCCCATGCTCCGTGGTAAGCCCGCTGCTGCTGTCCCAGTTCCCTATCTCATGCCACAAAAATAGGATATAATATACCTGCACTAATCCAAGCCACCCACAGATATCAGAGTGCCAAAAAGTGAATAGTACAGCCAAGGTATCCAACAGAGTAAACTTAAAGAAACAACCCAAAAGCTACCAGCAGTGTACTAATATATATGTCAATAAATGAATAGTAACCATTCAAAGGATACACATTTATTGAATGCTTAATGTCACTGACCACCACGCAGAAATATCTAAAGAAAAAGAACACACAAGTCCTCAGCAGATTGAATGGGTGCTACATAGTGAGGAGGATGTGAGGAGTGGAGTTCCCTGGTGGTAGGAGAGCACTCTGGTCCTGCAGGAAGTCCCCGCACAGCAGACAGGGAGAGTCAAGAGCACTGAGCACTGGACCGACAGTGCTGGAAATACAGGCTGAGGGAGGGGAGGAGGCAGAGTTGTGGATTAGAAGAGAGAAGGAAAAACACTGGAAGTGAGTGGGAGAGGAAGAGGCACTGGAGGGATGTTAGTTGAACAGGTCACAGGATAAGGTGCATCCCCCCCATAAGCCCCCTTATGCTGGCGCTGGCCCTGTAGGTACAGAGCATAAAAAGTATTATGTTAAAAACATCATGAATGCTTAACTATGTCATGTGTCTACATGCAACTTTTTTTTACCTGCACTGCACTGGTAAAAGGTGACCATATTGAAGGTGACCTAAGCAGATCAATTTATATTAATCTTCATTATCAAAAATTAAGGACATATTTTTGTATTTATATGTGGTATTAGGGCTCAGTTATTGAGCATATTATTGATTCTGAATTTTTGATAAAACAGATTTAATATAAATTGATCTGGTTAATACATGCCTTCGGTCTCAATCTTTTAACCAGTGGTGCCCAAGCCATAGGTATATTGTTTTGTTAAAGTTATTTTGGCCATTGGTGACCACACTGGATGTGAGTGTTAATGGCATAAACCAATGAGAATTCCAATTTTTTTTTATTTTGTTTCCCTTTGCCAGTATAGTATAAAGTGGTAATGCAGGGACAAGCAGAAGGACCACCTAACACAGCAGGGAACCAGACATCGAACACACTTAACAAGTATGCCAATTGCTAAAGATTCTTTAACAAGATTATTACTTTAGGGAAGTAGAGTTAAACAACATTGGTGGTGAGAGGGGTAATTATTTATTGTATGTTTTAGTCACCTTTAGTACTATTACACACTTCATGCGATATTGGTCTTGAATGAAATGCTCATGTAACTCTGCTAACAGAGTTCTAAAAACATTATAGAATATTCCATTTATCTGGCATATTTTCATGTGCTAGAGCATATGCTGCTTAGCAAACTACATTTGTTCGTGAATTAGCCATATGTACTGTGTGTCATCATAGTTTGTCATGTGTACTTAGTAAATACTGTGAAAATATGCTTTGGTTACTTAATCAGGTATATGGGCACATTGGTGCAACAGAATACAAACATTTTCTTTAGCAGATCAGGCCCACTGTCTCCTATCTTCTATAAAGGCCAGACAACAGTTGCTGAGACAAGAGGGGCTGTTCAAATATACTGCTAGATTCCGTTCTAAACACTTTGTTACCAATCCCTGTGTAACATAAGCTGTTTCTAACCATGAAAGTCCTCTTTCTTCATTTGGTTCTGTTGGAGGTACTTTAAGCACACTTGTGAATGTTTACTTCCCTAATTCACATTAAATAGCCTATTTAGAGTCCCGTATAGATTTTTTTGTCCTGTATAGGTGTTGATCTGGCTATAGCCCCCCTGGTGGATTAGTTTAGAAGTGAATCACACATTTCATACTCGTTCCTACAGAAATGTAAACAGCTGTGTCATTTAGAAAGATGGGTGTATGTGGCATATGCTACATAAGAAGAAAAGGAACTACACTTCTCTGCTGCCCACAATTTCTACTCAAGGTTGGACTTTTTCCTTGTCAGATAGTCTGAGTTACCAAAATTCTCATCCTTTACTATAGAAGTTCTCACTACTTCAGATATGCTCTAGTCAGTATTAAAATCCTGCTGGGATACAAGTTCTCAAAACACAAATCACGTTTCCCCATGGCATTGGAGGGTAAATAGCTTGAATTTTCAGGATAATCAAATTAAGGATGCTATACAGCAGGGAATGGACACATTATCTCAGGGAACTTATAGCCTCAAAGACTTGGTGGGATTCCCATAAATATTACAAAATGGGCATTTTGATAGCCCAATGTACATACCTCCAGAAACAGTGAGGGAAACAATTAGGGATGCTACTGGATCAAATGCATTATCTCGAAACCCTGCAAAAAATCCTTGCCAAAACAATGACAATGGAAGTAATGGTACTGAGAGAGACTATAGGCTATTCTGTGGAAAAAACTAATGAGTACACAATGTGCCTTTTATGAGTTTGGCAATAAACCGAATAAGGCACTGGCTAGAACCATAAAAGAAACTAGACTAAAAACCTACAAATAGGTAAAGAGAAGAAAGTTCACAAATCAGCTGAAATTGCTAGGTGCTTCAGAGAATTCAATAAAAAAAATTAGTTGACCAAGTTGGAAATAATGGATATATTCTAAAATCACCAAAGAGGTGAGCCAATCCTTGTCATCTTCTTTCTCCGAAGCTGAATTTATTGCAGTTTTAAAGGAGATGAAACTACATAAAGCCCCACGTTCCTGCAGGTTTTTCCTGTTGTATTATAGACAAGATTAGTATGAGATATGGTGTTCTTTTCTTGCTGCCTTTAATGCCTTATTAAAAGGCCAACATCCTTGTGTGGACCTATATTAAGAGCTCACACCATGGTTTTATTTGAAGAAGGTAAAGACCCCTCACAGTTAGCTAGTATCTGCCTTACCTTCCTTCTACACGTTGACCTTAAAGTACACTACATCTGAGCACCACAAATTAAAAATGCTATTTAATTCATGTTTATTATTCAAAGCAGACTCGCCCATCCATCAATGCTATATTTTACTGAGAAATCATTTTGAGAAACAGCCCCTAGTATTTTTGGTCATGGCCATCTTGAGTAAGGGCAGGTGATTCATGTATCATTTACTTCCTTGAATCCATCTGCCTTTAGCTCAAGCATGAAGGAAGAATGCAAGCTTAGCTGAGAACTCCACCCCTCCTGAAGACTCCTGGGATGTATGATCTCATTTGCCTCATTTTACCAGAAAGTAACTTAAGAAATGTAAAAAAAAGTTTAAAACAAGAAAATATGATCTACTTTAATATTTATTTACTAATGCTAGGAGCACAAGGATTGAAAATAGTCATGTTGATTGAGAGTGAAGTTCCACTTAAGCTCTTTCTTTAAACATATTTAACAGAATATCAGTTTATTCCAAATGGAACTCATTGCCATTGTCATGAGGCCAAAAACTGCACCAAATGGGCACTTAATTCCATTCATCTGCAAGGAGCTTGAAAGGTACCTACCATTTTGTTCTCAACAAACACTGAAAAGGCATTCAACAGGATAGATTGGGTTTTTTTTGTCTTCATAGCACCCTTAGCTATATTGGCCCAGGCACAGCTTTGCAGACTGGAGCCAAATTCAAACTTTATGTTGGTAAGATAGGTGACAGAATCAATAGGGTGTTAGATGAAGTTGGTGACAGGGTGTGGGGTAGAACATATTGGTTATGACTCTTATCATAGCAACCCTACATTTTCCCCAGGTCTTCTGGATAGATACTTTGCCTTTTACATGATACTAACCAATTTAGGTTAAAAGACTTATTACAACAGGCGTCTGCAAATCCATTAGAGAGATTCAATTCAAGGTGGGCACCTCATTGAATTTTTGGCATTTTCTCCCCTCACTTTTTAGAAACAATAATGTACAGAGTGCAGAGGTTAGGAGTGCATAAGACAGTGAGAGCAGGGGTTAGAAGTGCATAAAGCAGAGTGCAGGAGTCCGGAGGGGGTTGGGCTATGGTACAGAGTACAACACAAATTACCTCCTCCCAGTACAAATTCCTCAAACAGTACAGACCTTTCACCCTACCTCCAAAATCCCTCTAGTACAGATCTCTTCCCCCCAACCCTCCACAATACATATCACTCCTGCTTTCCCATAGTATACTGTATATCCCTCAAATCTTCCCAGTGCAAATCTCTCCCCCCTGTAAAAATTTCCCTCCACTCAAAACTCATCCCCATTTCAGAGAACTCCCTTCCACTCAAATCTCTCTCTCCCAGTACAGACCCCCCTAAAGTCCACTTACCAGGCCTCAGATACAGGGAATAGACTATCAACTGTCTGAGTGCCCTGAGCTCAAGGACACGGCTAGTCCATGGCTTTTACTGAGGGGAATGACAAGGGACAACAGACATGGAGGAGAATGATGGAGTTTGTTCTCCACTAATAGCTGCACCCATTCTGTACTGCCTGACTCCACCATCAACTGCCCCCATTCTGTACTGCCTGTCTCCACCATCAACTGCTCCCACTGACACAGGTGGAGATGAATTTTTTACTCACATTGACATCAATGCAGGGTAATTTTTTCCTCACACTGATGCTGGAGTATTTCTTCCTTCACCACTGTTAACAGTGTTTTGTGCGTACAAGGACTGTGGCAGATATGTACAGCATATACAGTTGTGACCAAAATTATTCAACCCCCAATGCTGTAAAGGGGTTTAGGGACTATAGTGTACATTTGGAATTGTATTCAGAATCAAATCCTACAAGGACGTTGTAACTACCCAAATGCAACTAAAATGACATCAATTGTTTATGTAATACAGTAGTAAATGGTTCTTATGTGGTTTCTTCATTGCCACAATTATTCAACCCCTTAAAGACTACCACTCTGAAGAACAGAGGTTCATACAGGTGCTTTCCATCAGGTATTGAAAACACCTGTGGATGTCACCGAGCAGCAATCAAGCATAATAAGCACCAATTAGGCAGCTTTAAAATGACTGTGATACTCAGCTCCTTCTAGACATTTACTGGTGTGGTTACAAACATGGTGAAGGCAAGAGAATGGTCCAGGAAGACAAGAGAAGAGGTGATTTCTCTTCACAGGAAGGGCAATGGCTATAAGAAGATTGCAAAGATGTTAAACATACCAAGAGACACCTTAGGAAGCATCATTCGCAAATTCAAGGCAAAGGGCACTGTTGAAACGCTACCTGGTCGTGGCAGAAAGAAGATGCTGACTTCGACTGCTGTGCGCTACCTGAAGCGTAGAGTGGAGAGAAGTCCCCGTGTGACTGCTGAGGAACTGAGAAAAGATTTGTCAGATGTGGGTACAGAAGTTTCAGCCCAGACAATAAGACGCACACTGCGTAATGAAGGCCTCCGTGCCAGAACTCCCAGGCGTACCCCCTTGCTGTCTCCAAAGAATAAGAAGAGTCGACTGCAGTATGCCAAAAGCCATGTGGACAAACCACAAAAGTTGTGGGATAGTGTTCTGTGGACTGATGAAACAAAATTAGAACTGTTTGGGCCCATGGATCAACGCTATGTTTGGAGGAGGAAGAACAAGGCCTATGATGAAAAGAACACCTTGCCTACTGTGAAGCATGGTGGAGGGTCAATCATGCTTTGGGGCTGTTTTGCTTCTGCAGGTACAGGGAAGCTTCAGCGTGTGCAAGGTACCATGAATTCTCTTCAGTACCAGGAGATATTGGATGGAAACGTGATGCAGTCCGTCACACACCTGAGGCTTGGGAGACGTTGGACCTTTCAACAGGACAATGATCCCAAGCATACCTCCAAGTCCACTAGAGCATGGTTGCAGAGGAAAGGCTGGAACATTTTGGAGTGGCCATCGCAGTCACCAGACTTAAATCCGATTGAGAACCTCTGGTGGGACTTAAAGAAAGCAGTTGCAGTGCGCAAGCCTAAGAATGTGACTGAACTGGAGGCCTTTGCCCATGAAGAATGGGCGAAGATACCCGTAGATCGCTGCAAGACACTTGTGTCAAGCTATGCTTCACGTTTAAAAGCTGTTATAACTGTAAAAGGATGCTGTACTAAGTACTAAGATTGAATGTCACTTGGGGGTTGAATAAAACTGATAATGCTGTGAGCACAGAAAAGACATTTGTGGTTATTTCATTATAACTGTTATGTTATATTTGTCTGACCTACAAGTGCCTCTTTAATGTAAATGTAAGCAAGATGACTGAATGATCAAAAGCAATGTCAAACTGGCCAAAACACTCAATTTCAGTGGGGGTTGAATAATTTTGGTCACAACTGTACAGCAAACAGGTTCTGTTTAACCACTTGCCCTCCAGAGGATTTACCCCCCTTCCTGACCAGGCTATTTTTTGCTATTCAGCGCTGAGCTATTTCAACTGGTAATTGTGCAGTCATGCAATGCTGTGCCCAAACAAAATTAATGTCCTTTTTTCACATAAATTGAGCTTTCTTTTTGGTGGTATTTGATCACCTGTGGGTTTTTTATGTTTTGCGCTGTAAACAAAAAAAGCCGAACATTTTTAAAAAAGGATATTTTCTGTTATAAAAAAATATCATATAAACTAAAATTACTTCATAAATTTAGGCCAAAATGTATTTTGCTACATGTCTTTGGTAAAAACAAAATCCCAGTAAGTGTATATTAATTGGTTTGTGTGAAAGTTATAGTCTAAAACTATGGTATAGTAACAGTAAAACTGTAATTTACACAGCTTTTACTTTCTGACTGCCTACCACATTTCTTGAGGTGCTAAAATGCCAGGGTAGTACAAACATCCCCAAATGACCCATTTACGGCATTTTGGGTCCATGGAAGATTTATTCCCCCTCCCCCCCAAGCTTTTGGAAAATGACAAAAAAAAGTTGTCATTTAAATGGTATATTGCTCACACATGCCATGGTATATTTGGAATTATACCCCAAAATATATTCTGCTACTTCTCCTGAGTATGGGGATAACACATGTGTGAGAATTTTTGGGAGCCTAGCCACATACAGGAGCCCGAAATCCAAAGATCGCTTTGAAAGCCTGATGGTGCGTAAATTCCTCCTTTCACTTCCTCACTACCTATCACAGTTTCAAAGGCTCTGAAATTCCAGGATAAAACAATCCCCCACAAATGACCCCTTTTTTTGGAAAGTAAACACCCCAGACTATTAGCTGACAGGCATACTGAGTCAATGGAATACTTCATTTTTTACCACAGGTTTTTGGAAAATTACACAAAGTTGTCACTTTAATGCTATATTGCTCACATATGCCATGTGTAGATGTGGAACTACACCCCACAATACATTCTGCTACATCTGAGTATGGGGATGCCACATGTGTGAGACTTTTTGGGAGCTTAGTCACATACAATAACGTCCTTACAGGATGTCTCCAACTTACAAGCGGACCTCAATGCTCTGTTTAATTGGGCAACTATGTGGCAAATGAGGTTTAATGTTGATAAATTTAAGGTTATGCACTTGGGGGCTAAGAATATGCATGCATCATACATACTGAGGGAGGGTACAACTGGGGGAATCAATGGTGGAGAAGGATCTGGGAATTCTGGTAGATCATAAGCTTAATAATGGCAAGCCTTAACCAAGCTGCTGTTTCTAAAGCGAGCAAAATCCTTTCTTGTATTAAAAGAGGTAAAGACTCAAGAGAGAGAGATATCATATTACCCCGGTACAAATCATTAGTAAGACCTCATCTGGAATATGTAGTTAAATTTTGGGCACCAATTCACAAAAAGAAAATTGAGGAACTGGAGTAAGTACAAAGAAGGGCAACCAAACTGATAGGAGGCATAGAGGAGCTCAGCTATGAGGAAAGATTAGAGGAACTGAATTTATTCTCTCTTGAGAAGAGGAGATTAGGGGGATATGATCAACATGCATAAATACATCAGTGGTTCATATAGTGAACCCGGTGTAGAGTTATTTACCTTGAGGTCATCACAGAGGACAAGGGGGCACTCTTTACATCTGGAGGAAAAGAAAGTTAACCTCTAAACAGGAAAGGTTTCTTCACAGTAAGAGTTGTGAAAATGTGAAATAAACTCCCTCAAGAGTTGGTTCTGGCCAGCTCACTGGATTGCTTTAAAAAAGGCCTGGGTTCTTTCTTGGATACACAGACTATAACTATAACATTTATAGGTAAAGTTGATCCAGGGAATATCCAATTGTCTCTCGGGGGAGCAGGAAGGAATTTTTCCAACTGTGGGTGTAGGATTATAACTTTTTTACTTTTCTTTTTATGGTTGAACTAGATGGACTTTTGTCTTATCTTTTTTCAACAAGACTAACTATGTAACTATACAGGAGCCCGAAATCCAATGACCATTTTGAAAGCCTGAAGGTGTGTAACGTACTCATTTCACTTCCTCACTACCTATCACAGTTCAGAGGCCCTGAAATGCCAGGATAGCACTAAACCCCCCCCCAAATGACCTTTTTGGACAGTAGACACCCCAAGGAATTTAATAAGAGGCATCGTGAGTATTTTGCAGATCTCGTTTTTTCTCACAAAGTTTTGAAAAATAAAGAAAAGAAAACATTTTTTTTGTTTTCTTTCTTCATTTTCCAAAAACTTGTGGCAACAAATGAGATCTGCAAAATACTCACCATGCTTCATATCAAATTGCGTGGGGTGTCTACTTTCCAAAAAGGGGTCATTTGGAGGGGTTTTGTACTATTCTGGCATTTCAGAGCCTCCGAAACTGTGATAGGTAGTCAGGAAGTGTAATGAGGAAATAAACCCCTTTAAAAGCCTGAAGGTTCTTATTGGATTTTGGGGTCCTGTATGCGGATAGACTGGCAAAAAAGTCTCTCACATGTGGTACCCCCATACTCAGGAGAAGTAGCAGAATGCATTTTGGGGAGTAATTCCATAAATACCCATGGCATGTGTGAGCAATATATAATTCAAGTGACAATTTTGTGTATCGTTTTCCAAAAACTTGTGGTAAAAAAATACATTCTTCTATTGACTCAACATGACTCTTGGTAAATAGTTTGGGGTGTCTAATTTCCAAAAAAAGGGTAGTTTTGAGGGGGTGAGCATTTTATGCCCAGCATTAGAAGTTTATGCCGCGCATCACTCGCTCTTCTAACCATCTGAAGACCAAGCCTTTTCTGATACTTTTTGCTCACATGGAAAAAATCTGTATTTTTTGCTAGGAAATTACTTTAAACCCCCAAACATTATATATAAATTTTTTAAAGCGGACATCCTAGTGAATAAAATGGTGGGTGCTGCAATTTTTTATGTCACAAAGTACTCACGCAGTGATTTTTCAAACGCAAATTTTGTTAAAACAATACACTTTTTTTACTTTTAATGCACAAAAACACAATATATTGACCAATTGTTTGGTAATATATAAAAGATGATGTTATATTGAGTAAATAGATACCAAACATGACTTTAAAACTGCACATGCCCCGTGCAATGGCTACAAACTGCTTACATTTTTAATATCCACAGGTGACGCTTTAAAAGCCTTTACAGGCTACCATTTTAGATCAGTGCTGCAGCTGAATGGCATTCCTGCAACAAAAACAACAATGGTTAACAATAAAACATTAACTCGACAACAATAAAATGACAACTATTTTTGTTTTTTTACTTTTTATTTTTTATGCTTTTTTTTACTTTTTTATATTTTTATTTTAACTTTTTTTTTTTTAACTTCCAGTGGGGTCTCTCAAAATGAGATAGCCAGTATTCTGACTACCTAACATCTTTCAACACCCTGTGCATATATGTGCTCTAGACTGCCGTGCTGTACCCTATACTAATAGTCCACTAGTGTATGGTAGCGATGGAAGCAGTCCTTGAGGCAGAGACTAGGTTGGTCAAGACAGGAGAGACAAAAAATGCTTGTGTCATGCCTAATTCTGTGTTTGCTACAGACGCAACATCTTTTTTGGGGTGATGTTTGGGTTGGGGTACCAGGAATGGCATCGGGAAAATGCGTCTCATGCAGCTGATATGCTGCATCTGTGTTGAGGGTTTGGGCCTCAGCAACTTCTGAATACAAAAAAGCCCGTGATGATCTCTTCCTGGAATTTTAGGAAGGATCCACTTCGTCCAATTGTTTTGTAAAGCACAAAAGAGTTATATAGAGCCAATTGAAATAAATAAACAGACACTTTTTTGTAACAGCGCCTGGCTTTTTGGGAGACTAAGTACAGCTTCATCATCTTGTCGCTGAAGTCCACCCCTCCCATGTTAAGATTATAGTCATGGACACAGAGGGGCTTCTCAACAACACTAGCTGATACCAAGTGATTCCCACGAGCAGCTAGAAAACAATACCACAATTTATCAACTAAACCAATGAATATAACTAAAATACCTACAAAATAGAAAGCAGCTCACACCTACACATACTCATATAAATGTGCAAAACTGTAAATAAATAAACATACAGTGCCGTGCTTTCCTTAAATCCAAATCCCTCAAACCATATGTGAATACACAAAAATATATATCCTGTGAACAGTCTCTATGATGCAAAGTCTCTTAATATAATGCTTCTTATTTCTGCCCCATAACAATGCGTGTCTTCAGTTACTTTATGTCTTACTTCTTAGTATTAATCCACCACCAAAACCACCAGATGTGCCCTCACCTGGAGTTTTGGACCTCACAAAATGTTAGGTCAAAAAACGCTTGTGTTCCTTGACATGGACATAAAATAACAGTTATATCTTATATATGGAGTCTTCCTTTAGTGGTTAACGATCCCTTTAATGCCTCCTACTCCACTCAGCATGCATATGTCAGAAAGAGTAAGTAAAACACAATAGCGCTTTATCCTTTTCCAGCACTAATTTATTAAAATAAATTAAAATTGGCCACTCACATTACTGACGTTGTGGTGACGTCACGACGCTTGCGGTCAGCCGATACACTGTTATGACGAATCAAGGAAGTGGAGGCTAGCTGTATGAGTATACGATGCGATATTTTGAATTACATGTGCATGATATCAGGTGTGATAGAGCACCTATACAATGTGAGAGGCCAATTTTAATGTATTTTAATAAATTAGTGTTGTAAAAGGATAAAGCACTATTGTGTTTTACTTATTCTTTCCGACATATGCATGCTGAATGGAGGAGACATTAAAAGGGATCTTTCACCACTGAAGGAAGACTCCATATACAAGATCTATCTTATGTCCATGTCAAGGGACACATGCGTATTTTGACCTTACATTTTGTGAGGTCAAAAACTCCAGGTGAGGGCACATCTGGTGGTTTTGGAGGTGGAAGACACAAAGTAATTGGGGACATGCATTGTTGTGGGGCAGAAATAACAAGAAGCATTATATCAAGAGGTTTTGCATTATAGAAACTGTTCGTATTATATACAGTTGTGTTCAAAATAATAGCAGTCAGACATCACTAACCTGATCAATCACTGTTTTTGGTAGAAATGATATTTCTACCTGGCAAATAATTTACTAGCAGGTGTAGTAGAGTAATAAAAATCCAACAGACCCAACAATCATGACATGCATGCTGCTGATTCTGTGTAATTGAATCACTAATTGAAAGGGGCATGTTCAAAATAATAGCAGTGTGGAGTTCTATTAGTGAGGTCATTCATTCTTTGAAAAACAAGTGGCAATTATTGCCCTTATTTAAGGAAGGAAGGCAACAAATGTTGTACATGCTGGTTACAGTGTATTTCTCTCTGAAATTCTGAGGAAAATGGGTCGTTCCAGACATTGTTCAGAAGAACAGCGTACCTTGATTAAAAAGTTGATTGGAGAGGGGGAAACATATAATGAAGTGCAGAAAATGATAGGCTGCTCAGCTAAAATTATCGCAGATGCTTTAATTTGGCAACCAAAACCTGAAAGACGTGGAAGAAAGCGAAAAACTACCATTGGAATGGATTGAAGAATAGCCAAAATGGCAAGGACAAAAAGGCCAACAATCAGCTCCAGGAAGATCAAAGAAGTTCTAAAGTTACCTGTGAGTACTGTTACAATTAGAAGACGCCTATGTGAAGCCAAGCTATCTGCAAGAAGTCCCCGCAAAGTCCCACTGTTGAAAAAAAGACGTGCTGAAGAGGTTACAATTTGCCAAAGAGCACATTGACTGGCCTAAAGAGAAATGGCGCAACATTTTGTGGACTGATGAAAGTAAGATTGTTCTTTTTGGTTCTAGTGGCCGGAGACAGTTTGTCAGACGACCCCCAAACACTGAATTCAAGCCACAGTACACTGTGAAGACAGTGAAGCATGGTTACGCAACCATCATGATATGAGGATGTTTCTCATACTATGGTGTTGGGCCTATTTATCGCATACCAGGGATCATGGATCAGTTTGAATACATCAGAATACTTGAAGAGGTCATGCTGCCTTATGCTGAAGAGGAAATGCCCTTGAAATGGGTGTTCCAACAAGACAACGACCCCAAACACACCAGTAAACGTGCAACATCTTGGTTCCAGACCAACAAGATTGACGTTATGGAGTGGCCAGCCCAATCCCTGGATCTTAATCCAATAGAAAACTTGTGGGGTGACATCAAAAATGCAGTTTCTGAGCCAAAACCAAGAAATAGAGAAGAACTGTGGGGCAGCACAGTGGCTAAATGGTTAGCACTTCCGCCTGGCAGTACTAATGTTGTTGGTTTGAATCCCAGCCACGGCACCACCTGCCTGGAGTTTGCATGTTTTCCCTGTGCCTGCGTGGGTTTCCTCCGGGTACTCCGGTTTCCTCCAACACTCCAAATACATGCTGGTAGGTGAATTGGATCCTGTCTAAATTGGCCCTAGTATGAGTATGTATGAATGTGAGTTAAGCGCTGCGTAAATTGATGGCGCTATGTAAGTACCTGAAATAAATAAATAAACTGTGGAATGTAGTCCAATCATCCTGGGCTGGAATACCTGTTCACAGGTGCCAGAAGTTGGTTGACTCCATGCAACACAGATGTACAGCAGTTCTCAGAAACAGTGGTTATGCAACTAAAAATTAAGTGATTCAAAGGAAAGCAAAATCTTCAAACATTTTTCAGTTTATATAGTGAATGTTTGAGTTTGTAAAGAAGAATACAAACGCTGCTATTTTTTTTGAACAGTCTAGTATTCATTTTTCTTCAATTTTTTTAGAGGAACAACACAAAATTGATATATTTTTCTTCATGTTTTGATTTGGAATAGAATGTGTAGTGTTCCCAATGCATTTGTGTGTATGGAAATAAAAGCTATTAGAAGGATTTTGAGCTTTATTCACTTTTTTCAACACACTGCTATTATTTTGAACACAACTGTACATATTTTTGTGTATTTACATTTGGATTTAACTAGTTGCCGACCGCAGATAGCCGAATGACGGCTGCACTGCGGCTGGCCAGTTCTGAGTGGACGTCATATGACGTCCTCCCAGAACGCGCTCTCCTGCGCGCCCCAGGGGGCGCGCACCCGGCGATCGCCGTGATCGCTGTGTCCTACGGACACAGCTGATCACGTGATGTGGTAAAAGGCCAATCACAGCGGCCTTTTACCACGTGATCAGCGGTGTCCAATGACACGCTGATCAGAGGGAAATGCAAGTGCCGGTTCTCGGCTGCACTTTTCTCACGCTGTCAGATCGTGAGGAAAGTACTGCCGAGAACCGGCAGTTGTGAGAGCGAGGATCGGCACCGATCATCAGGGCACTGATGATCAGTGCCCTGATGATCGGTGCCCAGCAGTGCCACCCGCAAGTTCCGCCCACCTGTGCCCAGCAGTGCGCCCACTAGCTCCGCCCACCTGTGCCCAGCAGATCACCCTCCTGTGCCCAGCAGTGCACCCACCTGTACCCAGCAGTGCACCCACCTGTGCCACTCTGCAGTGTCACACACCTGTGCCCAGAAGTGCCACCTACCTGTGCCCAGCAGTGCCACCCACCTGTGCCCACCCACCTGTGCCCACCAGTGCCACCCACCTGTGCCCACCAGTGCCACCCACCTGTGCCCACCCACCAGTGCTGCCCACCAGTGCCACCCACCAGTGCAGCCCAGCAGTGCTGCCAGTCAGTGCCACCAGTCAGTGCCCAGCGGTTGTGCCAGTCAGTGCCGCCAGTCAGTGCCCAGCAGTGATGCCAGTCAGTGCCGTCTATCAGTACCCACCATCAGTGTCACCTATCAGTGCCGCCTATCAGTGCTGCATATTAGTGCCGCCTATCCGTGACACCTCATTAGTGCTGTCTATCAGTGCCGCCTATCCATGCCACCTCATTAGTACTGCCTATCAGTGCCCTTTAGTGCTGCCTATCAGTGCCCATCAGTGTCGCCTATCAGTGCCCATCAGTGCTGCCTCATCAACGCACATCAGTGAAGGAGAAAAATTACCTGTTTGAAAATTTTTATAATAGAAACAAAGAAACTTTTTTTTTTTTTAAATTTTTTGCAATTTTTTTATTTATAGCGCAAAAAGTAAAGCGCCCAGTGGCGATTAAATACCACCAAAAGAAAGCTCTATTTGTGAGAAAAAAACGATCAAAATTTCATATGGGTACAATGTTGCATGACTGCGCAATTGTCAATCAAAGTGCGGCAGCGCTGAAAGCTGAAAATTGGCCTGGTAAATAAGGGGGTATAAGTGCCTGGTAGGCAAGTGGTTAAGGAAAGCGTGGCACTGTATGTTTATTTATCAATAACACCAGCTGCCGTGGAAATTTGGATGGTTGTGTCTGCGTGAATGGAAGACAGGACAAAAACATCCCATTTGTCCTTCCACTTCACTGCAAACAATTCATCATTTTTCAAGCAGGCTTTTTCTAAGATGTGTATTTACAAGCCGTTGGGTGAAGCCCCAGTGATTAGGTCATTCTGTGCTACATGTGCCAATTCTAACATTGTACAAATGTCTACATAGTGGCACGCTTGTCTAAAAATTGTCCACGTATAAGTGGTACCGCATGTGGCAAAAGTGTGACACCATGTCCCAAACTATCTTGCCACTGCTCCCTATGTAGTCTGGGCATCCAGGAGGCTCCATGTAACTAACGTTTCCCTCATAAATCCAAAAATTAAATGTATAGCCTGTTGCCCTCTCTCACAGGTCTTATATATCTTGACTCCATATCTGGCACGCTTGCTGGGGAGAAATTGTTTGAATGCAAAGTGGCCAGAAAGATTAATAAGGGACTCATCAACGCAGATGTTTTGCTGGGAAGTATACACAACTGCAAATTTCTGGTTAAGGTGATTTACAAGGGGCCGAACTTTGTGGAGCTGGTCAATTTGAGAGTCACCTCGAGGACGACAGAGTATATTGTCATTGAAATGCATAACTATCCCATATCTATGCTTGGTCATGGCAGCAGAGAACATGGGCATATTGTAAATTGGGTCTGTGGACCAATACAACTGCAATTCATTCTTCTTTTTAGTAATGCCCATGTTGAGGGTTATGCCCAAAAAAACTTTACATTCAGAAACCGTAATAGGTTTCCATGAAAATGGTCTGGCAAGGTGTGAATTTGGGCTTGGCGGCGATAAATTGTTGGGCATATAAATTGCTTTGATCCACCATCAATCCATACAGATATTCTGTGAAAAATGGCTCCATAAAATCAAGGGAAATAGTTAAATTTGCAGTTTCCACCTGAATTCTGGGTTGGGAAGTGAATGGGGGAAGTATGCGTGCTGCAGAATTTGTGTGCTGCCAATCAGGATTTGCAAGCACATCCGGAAGGACACTGCTGTATGGGCTCTACGGGCCTGTGTTCGCATTCTTGGTAACTGCAGAACACTGCTTGTGCTAGCCACTGTACCATCATGTACTGCACTTATGGTACTTGCCACGTCACCAAGTGATACTGCAGTGCTGGTATGTAAAAGACCAGGAAGTACTAGGCCGCTGGTGCTTGCCAGTTCACCAAAAGGTAGAGCGGCACTAGTACTGGCACTCTGCTGCATATTAGAATTGTCATGCGATTGTTCCACCTCAGCAACCTGGGAACGGGGTCAGGTATGCCTGACCTTAGCAGGGACTACATCATCTGAGCTATCTGTCAGGATGCCACTGCTGTCTACAGGTTTGTATTCTGAGCCTGATTCTGTCAGTGAGGCTTCCCCTTTGCTCTCACCTGACATGGTCAGACTCCTGTAGGTCTCTTCACTAGTGTACCTTTCATTGGACTGTTTGGCCACTAAATTTATAGGTACCTAGCATGATGCATTGGAAAAAGAGCACCTGGCTGTCAGGGACTACTTGAATTACTACAAAAAAAATTACCTGCTAGTGCTAGCAGAGATCAGGCCTGATCTTGCTAACCCTGCAGTTTTATGTGTGCATTGTATCAAGTGACTCGATCTACTAACACTGCACTTGCTGTGGTAGAAGGGGTTGGGGGGGTTATGTGTAGGGGCTAAACACAGGTGCTGGCTGGTGCCGGGGCTGATCTTGCTAACGCTGCATTTTTGGTGACACTGGACTATTGTGAACGCTGGTATAGTTCTGCTCTAATCAAAGATATTGATCCGTTCAGACACTATACTAGCAATGGAGGTTTATTGTGTATGTGAGCTTGTTCCTGGCAATCAAAGGGTTAAAAGTGATGACTGATGTAGTGATGGGCAATCTGACACTATCTGGGAGGGACGCTAACTGACTAAAACGCTAGCTGAAGTTGCCTGTGACACTAATACAGTGATCAGTAAAAAAAATCTGTACACTGTACTAATGACACTGGTGACAGGGCAGTGGAGAGGTTGACTGGAGGGTGATCAGGGGGTTAAATGGGACCTTGCTGTGCTTATACTGTAAAAGTGTTCTGCTTTTACTCACATAGATCTGCTTTCTTCTCTCTCTGGAACGAAATATGTCCCAGGGAGAGAAGATTGCATCATTTCCTGTGCCTGTGTTCTGTAAACACAGGTACAGGAAGATATCTGATAGGGCAGTGATCAATCAGCAGATCCAGGCCGAACATCACTGGTCTGAATTTGCTGATTGATTGGTGCAGCACTGAATTACTGCACCGCTGGGTTGACGGGTGCGCGCGCCCCCAACCCGCGATCACGATGGGAGTGTGGATCACATATATATACGTGATTTTGCGCAGGGAGTCCGCCCTGTAGCAGTAATCCTGCTATATAGCAGAGTTAAAGTGGTCAACATTTAAGTTACTCTCACTGTTACACACAATCTTGCCACACCAACCATTTGCTACAGTGTCATAGAACCTTTTTCTGTTAACATCAGGTCTTTTATTATCCTAGTAATGCTCACATTTTGTCATAGTGTTTTGACTTTTAGCTGTAAAGCCAGGTAGGTTATCCTTTACAGGTATTGTTTATTACATATTGTTTTTCCTAGTGAAAAAGTATGCCTTAGGGCTCTGCTCCAAGCTATGGATGGAAAGAAAGGGGTCATCCCAGTGGCAAGTGAAAAGAGGGGAGCATGAGTCTGAGCAATTCCAGTGTCAGCCAATACAAGTGAAGGGATGGATTCTGCTCAGCTGACCCCAAGAGTCCAATATTGAGGAATGGCCTCAGCCGCCGTTCTGGCCACTCCCCCTGACACATTTTGCCTTGCCCACAGGGCTTGGTCACAGAGGTAGTGAGGATGTGAGAATCCAGGAAATGTATATGCATCATTGGCTGTGAAAAAAGGAAGAATCAGGTGTGCATATGTGGTGATAGAGTGATTTGAAAACAGAAAGAAGACAAGAGAAACTGAATAGTAATGTTGTATGTCAGCATTACTATTCAGTTTCTCTTGTCTTTTGTTTTCAAAACACTCTGTCATCACATATACACACCTGAATCTTTTTTCACAGCCAATAATGCATATATATTTCCTGGCTTCTAACATCCTCACTACCTCTGTGACCAAGCCTCGGTGGGTGGGGCAAAACGCATCAGAGGGCATGGCCAGAACAGTGGCTGAGGCCATTCCTCAATATTAGACTACTGGGGGTCAGTTGAGCAGCATCCATCCCTTCACTTATACTGTTTATCCTGTTTAAATATTGATTTGATTGTGCCTAACTTATGTTCTAGCACACAGGCCCTCTGCATTCAGAAATGCCCCTGCATCAATTACAGGCTGGTAAAATGACAGCCTGGAGTTGCTAGAAAATACAGCAGCTATTACAGATGTTGCTGTCCAAAAAGGGACCTTCAGACACAGTGTTTATAAACACTGTTCAGATGTGAGATAGATACAAAATAATATTGTTACTATTTTATTTACTCTTGTTCCATTTATCTGCAGATCAAAGGCAAATAAGCTCCGATCTACATATGATGCCAGTTAAAGTCAGCCCACCAGAAAGCTGTTACCTGTACTAAGCTATAATCTGCATTCGGGGCATTCCCTTCTCTGTAGCCGCACTTATACAAGGGGTGTGTATATGTGCGATTGGTCCAGTAGGATGACAGCTTTCTGGCAGGCTCTTTCAGGTGGTTTTTGACTAGGATCTGAACACTCCTGAGCTCATCCCTAATGAATTAAGACTTGTTACCACAATAGATGTACGTAAAAGAGTCTGTGGCATGCTTTTTTACGTGCTTTCATTGATTTCAATTGACCTATTGAGATTTGCTGGCACATAAAAAAAAAGTACATGAATTTTGTTTTGAATAAGTGATGCCATACTCCAGTGCCCATCTGCTGAAAGCGAGTGCTAGACCAGCTTTTATAACCAGTAAATATGCAATCTAGAACAAAAGGGATCTCTGCACCAATACATACATCCCAACTTTCTGGAACAGGAAAAAGGAACCCATTTGTATGTAGGCAAAGGGGACACCCCTGCCACACACCCAGCTGCACGGATCGTATAGAATAAACCCACAAGTCCCTTATATCACTAATGCTCCTTTTTACTGGCTGTTCCTAACAACACATGTCGGAATTTAGATGATAGATGAAAGGTTTAGCAGTTTTGGCAGGTAAATAACACATTGTTTATAATGGTCTATACCTCTAGACCAGAAAGAAGGAAAAATGAGGAGGAAAGAGGGACAAAGAGATTTCATTTGAAAAGAGGGACAGTCCCTCAAAATGAGGGACCTTTGGGAGCTATACCAATAGAGGTCTTACTTTAATATATGGCAAAAAATTCAAGCTCTTTGTGTTTTTTACTCACAGGTGTTTTCTCAAGGAGCATAGGCATGCATTGTATGCATGAATTGCATTAACAGTATGTATTCTGTTTCTATACAATGGAAGATTGGTGTAGTGAATACTTTTGTTCTTGAGTACAATTTGTTTTTTGTTGTTCTGGGAGTAGCACAAATATCTGAACAAGCGTGGCTGAAAAAAATAGTTTGTTTGTCTTTAGTGTATGGCTGTGTGATTTAGGGCACATTATATCACATAGGTATGAACAGGGCATAATCCCTTAGAGCAGTGGTGGTTAATTTGATACAGGGGACCTCAAGGGCCACACATAAAATTTCCATGAATTTTAAGATAAACAAAGATCTGAGAGACCCAATGATTAAAAACTATGGGCATGCTACAAGAGATGTTTATAGACTGCAGACATGCAACAGGAGATGGTAATAGGGTGTTTGCATGCAACAGGAGAGGGTTAGGCACTTCGGGCATGGTACAGTAGATGGTCTGAGACTGTAAACATACAATAGGAGTTGTTGGAGACAGCATAAATGCTTTATGAGACACTCATACAGTAGAGACAGACTGCTAGACATTACTGCTATTACAGTCCATTTACAAATCATTCCTCCCACATTTGTACTTCCCATAGCCCCTTCAAAATTACAAGATCCATTATAAAGCATCCAAGAAAAAAAAAGAAAAGTAAGATAGTGTGAAATAAATAATCCACATATTTAACTACCAGAACCTATTTTAAAAACCATTTTCCTGAATAAGCATCTAGGTAAGGGGAAGATCAATTTCTACAGTAGCCCAGAGGGCTGCACAGTAAGGGCTTCAGGTTGGGGACCAGAGCTTTAGATTGTAATTATTTATGCACGTCCCCACTAAAGTGAGAAGTGGCCCAATAAATTTTACATGACTTGTTCGGATAAAAGGCTGAATTCATTATTCTCACATAAAAATGTTGTTTCATATCAGTAGCATAAAATATCTTTATAGAAAGATTGTAAACTGTGATTGGGCTGTAAGTAGTCAAAAAATATGTTTTAAGACTTGAAATAAAGAATACCTCCCAGGCTTCAAAATTGTTCTTTGAAGCAGGATTTTGCTACATCACTATTCATTAGGCTTTGACATATTCCAGAACATGTTTCCTATAGATATTGTTACAGTATATTTGTCACCAGCTGTCTGTATAACAGAAACTGACAGGTGTGTATTAAATTTAACCCCAACAAGCAAGGCTATTCAAATAGAGAAAAGAAAAAGTGATGTAAAGAATTTGGCTAAGAGTGTTGAACTACAGATGCAATGTATACACTTGATAGATAAATGGAATCCAAGCTTTACATCTGTAATGGTACTGGAGTATTGATCCCCATTAGATGCAAGCTTAAAGGATAAGTTCACCTTCTGACAAAAAATTATTGAATTAACTTTTTTTTTTGCAGGTAAAAAATGTTCATTTATAAATTCTTGTGGCAGGAGCCTGTAAAGCATTGCACCAGCGATCAGCAGATCACTGATGCCATGCCGGTCTCCTGCATATACTGACAGGAAAATTCAATGAACTACCATGGCGCTCCAAAGTGCCATGGTAATTCATTGAGAACTGCAAGCCAACAGCCTGTCGGGACTTGTATTTCATTCATTCACAGAACTCTGTGAATGAATGATGTGGCCATGTGGGTGGAGCCCCACGCGGCCATGCTGTTTTTAAAAAGTGACAGCTTATGCAGGGAACTTCTCCCCGTACTGCTGTCACAGGGATGGGAGGGATTGGGCAGAGGCTGCAGTGTTGGGAACATGTTACATGTTCCACCCTAAAACAGGTGAAACATGTGACATGTTCCCAAAGGTGAACTTATCCTTTAATCATTGCAATTCTATAATAGGTGTTTGAATGTGTGTGTGTGGACAGCTACCTATGCATATGCATTTAAAACACAGTACAATGTATTTAAGGTCATAATAGTTCAGGTCTCTTTTGACAGACATTGAGGTTGATTTACTAAAGGAAAAAAGGCTGTTCACTTTGCAAGGAAAGTTGCACCATGCAAGGGAATTCGCCCCAGAGCTTAATGAATGTGGTGAAATTTCACTTTGCAAAGAATACCCAATCATGTGCAACAAGGATAATAAAAAACAGCAATTTTGTTTGCACATGATTAGATAATGGAAGTCAGCAGAACATCACCTTATTCTTTAACATCTGGGGGAAATTGTTTAACAAAGTTCAACTTCCACTGTAAAGGGAACAGTATTTTTATCTTTAAGAAAAGAAAATAATCCCCATTGTGTGTGACAAGCTTTTTCCTGTTGCCCCCCACACCCCATAGCAGTAGAGTGGCACTGTGCATTTGACCCTGTAGATACATTTAGCTCATAAGGAACTGGGAACCTGGTTGCATATACTGTCAAACAACAGACCGTGGTATGGTGAAACAACAGGAGGAGAAAAATAGAGGTATGGATCAATTATTGTCAACCCACATTGTGAAAATAGCAACGCATGTGATTAGGATGAGGCTGACTCAATTTGGAATAGAAGGGACAGCATCAAAAAGAAGGGAAAATTGAAGTGTGTGTCTCATATCAGAGACTCCTTTAGCACTGGCTTCCATAAGTATATTCCTTCAGTGCCTAATCATAATTCCACATGGGCTTCCCTCTGTCTCAATATCAGCTTCACAGAGAGTATCCTAGTTATTTATCACTCTTAGGACATGTACAGTTGTGGCCAAAATTATTCAACCCCCAATGCTGTAAAGGGGTTTAGGGACTATAGTGTACATTTGGAATTGTATTCAGAATCAAATCCTACAAGGACGTTGTAACTACCCAAATGCAACTAAAATGACATCAATTGTTTATGTAATACAGTAGTAAATGGTTCTTATGTGGTTTCTTCATTGCCACAATTATTCAACCCCTTAAAGACTACCACTCTGAAGAACAGAGGTTCATACAGGTGCTTTCCATCAGGTATTGAAAACACCTGTGGATGTCACCGAGCAGCAATCAAGCATAATAAGCACCAATTAGGCAGCTTTAAAATGACTGTGATACTCAGCTCCTTCTAGACATTTACTGGTGTGGTTACAAACATGGTGAAGGCAAGAGAATGGTCCAGGAAGACAAGAGAAGAGGTGATTTCTCTTCACAGGAAGGGCAATGGCTATAAGAAGATTGCAAAGATGTTAAACATACCAAGAGACACCTTAGGAAGCATCATTCGCAAATTCAAGGCAAAGGGCACTGTTGAAACGCTACCTGGTCGTGGCAGAAAGAAGATGCTGACTTCGACTGCTGTGCGCTACCTGAAGCGTAGAGTGGAGAGAAGTCCCCGTGTGACTGCTGAGGAACTGAGAAAAGATTTGTCAGATGTGGGTACAGAAGTTTCAGCCCAGACAATAAGACGCACACTGCGTAATGAAGGCCTCCGTGCCAGAACTCCCAGGCGTACCCCCTTGCTGTCTCCAAAGAATAAGAAGAGTCGACTGCAGTATGCCAAAAGCCATGTGGACAAACCACAAAAGTTGTGGGATAGTGTTCTGTGGACTGATGAAACAAAATTAGAACTGTTTGGGCCCATGGATCAACGCTATGTTTGGAGGAGGAAGAACAAGGCCTATGATGAAAAGAACACCTTGCCTACTGTGAAGCATGGTGGAGGGTCAATCATGCTTTGGGGCTGTTTTGCTTCTGCAGGTACAGGGAAGCTTCAGCGTGTGCAAGGTACCATGAATTCTCTTCAGTACCAGGAGATATTGGATGGAAACGTGATGCAGTCCGTCACACACCTGAGGCTTGGGAGACGTTGGACCTTTCAACAGGACAATGATCCCAAGCATACCTCCAAGTCCACTAGAGCATGGTTGCAGAGGAAAGGCTGGAACATTTTGGAGTGGCCATCGCAGTCACCAGACTTAAATCCGATTGAGAACCTCTGGTGGGACTTAAAGAAAGCAGTTGCAGTGCGCAAGCCTAAGAATGTGACTGAACTGGAGGCCTTTGCCCATGAAGAATGGGCGAAGATACCCGTAGATCGCTGCAAGACACTTGTGTCAAGCTATGCTTCACGTTTAAAAGCTGTTATAACTGTAAAAGGATGCTGTACTAAGTACTAAGATTGAATGTCACTTGGGGGTTGAATAAAACTGATAATGCTGTGAGCACAGAAAAGACATTTGTGGTTATTTCATTATAACTGTTATGTTATATTTGTCTGACCTACAAGTGCCTCTTTAATGTAAATGTAAGCAAGATGACTGAATGATCAAAAGCAATGTCAAACTGGCCAAAACACTCAATTTCAGTGGGGGTTGAATAATTTTGGCCACAACTGTAGAACCCTGTACCTACTATGCAGAGCATACAAGATAACTCTGATTGTACTTGTGGTCAAGACGTGCGAGATCTTGTCCTTGTCTTATCCTTTTAGGAGATGCCTTAGAGCCTGTTCACATATATGTGGATTGGATGCGGTTTGAAACACATCTAATCCACATGAAATGTGAAATAACATTTCTTCCTATGGTGCCTGTTCACATATGTCTGGTGCACTGGCAGTGCGGATTGAAAAAGAGTCCTGTCTGATTTCTAAGCAGTGCAGTGTGGTTCAGGTGCGGATTACAGGCTCATTGACTTCTATGGGAACCATTTCTGAATCGCACATGACATGAGCTTGTGAACACGATTTCAGGCCGGCTTTCTCGCCTGATCCAGATGTAAACCTAGCTTAATCCTGATCTAAACCTGACCTGAACTGCTGAACAACTACTTTGTCAATTAGCTCTGAAACTGAGTTTCAATTCGCTCTGCACATGTGTGAATCCACACTTAAAGTGGTATTAAACCCAAACACGAAAATATATTATGTTGCAGCTTAACAATCATTAAAAATGGTGGCTGTATTTGTTTTCTTTTTTTTTTAGGCATTGTTGCCTTTATTTTTATCTGTTGTTCATGCCAATAAGCAATCAAGTTGTACAGCAAAAATGGCACTTAGAGAGCTGAGACAAAATAAATTTAAAACTGACAGGGTCGCTTTCAATGGTCAGCTTTTATTTTATGTAAACCCTTTATCTTAAAAGGGAAAAAAAATCTTGCTCTGACTGTTTTAACATTATTTGCTGGAGTTTGGCTTAAAATTTGTTAATGTTGTCCATTTAAATGTGCTTGTGCTTTTAATACAAGCCTCTCCCCAGACTGACAATCCTGCTGTCAAAGGGTGCCTCCTTTACTCCTCCATCTAGAGTAGAGACACTCTGAGACAAGAAGTTTGTTCCTGGCCATGATAACCAGGTGGAAAATAAAGGAAAAAGCTTAAAAAAAGAAAGATAACTAAGCCTCCACATTCAAAGTTTGGTAGGCTACAATATATTTAATTTTTGTTGTTAGGTTTATGACCTCTTTACGTTAATTCAATCCTCAAAGGATGTAGTACAACATATTAATTTTATTTTAAAACAAATATTGCATGCAATCTATATATGTTAATTATGGGGTACTTAAATATTCAGGAAAAGTCAAACCAATTTGAGATTGGGGATCATTGGAGCATTGCATCTTGCTAGAAAATTCATTACACAGAAGTGGATTTTGCCACATTCACTGACAGTGGGGGAGTGGATATCAATAGTTAATTTGAAATTAAAATGAATGACCCTTCAAGATAGGAGAGCTCTGAATAAATTTCAAACATATCTGGTCAGAATGGCTTCACACACCTAGTTTGGTACCAAATGGTTTATATGTTTTATTTAATTGTAATTTGTGATATGTAAGTGGAAATTGTTTTAGAGATGGAGAAGGGGATAATTGCAAGTAGGGTTATTTGTAGAGAACTGTAGTTGTGTATATTTTAAAACTGATTTTTTTTTTTAAAGAATGTATTTATGTTTGCTTATTGGTATTGGGGGTGTCTTTCATATGTGTATTTGTTATAATAAAAACAACTGCTAAAAAATTAAACAAAAAAAAGAAATCCATACCTGTCCCTTTGTCATAAATTCTCCTTTCATTTCTGTGTTGTATGTACTCTATCACTTTTCTCTTTCACCGTATCTCTTTTAGGGGTATAATTTTTTTCTGGGTCTGTTGCAGGCACCAGGGAGAATTTCCTCAATTTTTCCTTCCTCATTGATACTCACTTTGACTGTTCTGTTTGTTTAGACTTCTGGTGGACCACATGAAGATAAGCAACAGCAAAGGGACTGAGCTGTTAAAGTATGATAGGTTTTTACACTGGATGGTCACAGAATGAGGAGCATAGGGCTGAGCTGGTTTAGAATACTGTAGATGCTAAGGTGATGTTTTAACCCCTTAACGCTGGCGCCTTCTGTTCCTTTAGGGCAGCGGTTCTCAACCTGGGGGTCGCGACCCCTTTGGGGGTCGAACGACGCTTCCACAGGGGTCGCCTAAGACCATCGGAAAACACATATTTCCGATGGTCTTAGGAACCGAGACACCGCTCCTCGCCGCCGCCGCCGCCGTCTCCAGGTGTGGGCGGGATGACATGCCGCCCCTGTCATCTGGACACACCTCGAGATCAATCCTTGCCTGTGATTGGCCGCCGGCACTGTAGCTCAGGAGAGGCACACAGGCGGCCAATCACTGGCAAGGAGGTGGAGCTTGGAGAGGAGGAGCCGAGCGGCACCGCGAAGATGGAGCGAGTGAAGAGGAGGAGAGCGGCCGGAGAAGGAAGACAGCTGACAGGTAAGTGTGTACCATGGGAGAGGGAGCGAGCGAGCGAGCCCAGGCTGGAGCAGGGGTCAGCAAGGTAAGTATCACTGGTGTCAGTGGGAATAGTGCCCCATCATTGGTGTCACTAATACCAATAATGGGGCACTATTCCTCCCACTGACACCAACGATGGGGCACTATTCCTCCCACTGACACCAACGATGGGGCACTATTCCTCCCACTAACACCAACGATGGGGCACTATTCCTCCCCCAAGTGACACCAACGATGGGGCACTATTCCTCCCCCACTGACACCAAGGATGGGGCACGATTCCTCCCCCCACTGACACCAAGGATGGGGCACGATTCCTCCCCCTACTGACACCAAGGATGGGGCACGATTCCTCCCCCCACTGACACCAAGGATGGGGCAGTATTCCTCCCCCCACTGACACCAAGGATGGGGCAGTATTCCTCCCCCCACTGACACCAAGGATGGGGCAGTATTCCTCCCCCCACTGACACCAAGGATGGGGCAGTATTCCTCCCCCCACTGACACCAAGGATGGGGCAGTATTCCTCCCCCCACTGACACCAAGGATGGGGCAGTATTCCTCCCCCCACTGACACCAAGGATGGGGCAGTATTCCTCCCCCCACTGACACCAAGGATGGGGCAGTATTCCTCCCCCCACTGACACCAAGGATGGGGCACTATTCCTCCCCCCACTGACACCAAGGATGGGGCACTATTCCTCCCCCCACTGACACCAAGGATGGGGCACTATTCCTCCCTCCACTGACACCAAGGATGGGGCACTATTCCTCCCCCCACTGACACCAAGGATGGGGCACTATTCCTCCCCCCACTGACACCAAGGATGGGGCACTATTCCTCCCCCCACTGACACCAAGGATGGGGCACTATTCCTCCCCCAAGTGACACCAACGATGGGGCACTATTCCTCCCCCACTGACACCAAGGATGGGGCACGATTCCTCCCCCCACTGACACCAAGGATGGGGCAGTATTCCTCCCCCCACTGACACCAAGGATGGGGCAGTATTCCTCCCCCCACTGACACCTATGATGGGGCACTATTCCTCCCCCCACTGACACCTATGATGGGGCACTATTCCTCCCCCCACTGACACCTATGATGGGGCACTATTCCTCCCCCCACTGACACCAATGATGGGGCACTATTCCTCCTCCCACTGACACCTATGATGGGGCACTATTCCTCCCACTGATACCAATGATGGGGCACTATTCCTCCCACTGATACCAATGATGGAGCACTATTCCTTCCACTGACACCAATGATGAGGCACTATTCCTCCCACTGACACCAATGACGAGGCACTATTCCTCCCACTGATACCAATGATGGGACACTATTCCTCCCACTGATACCAATGATGGAGCACTATTCCTTCCACTGACACCAATGATGAGGCACTATTCCTCCTACTGACACCAATGATGAGGCACTATTCCTCCCACTGATACCAATGATGGGACACTATTCCTCCCACTGATACCAATGATGGGGCACTATTCCTCCCACTGATACCAATGATGGGGCACTATTCCTCCCACTGACACCAATGATGGGGCACTATTCCTCCCACTGACACCAATGATGGGGCACTATTCCTCCCACTGACACCAATGATGGGGCACTATTCCTCCCACTGATACCAATGATGGAGCACTATTCCTCCCACTGACACCAATGATGGGACACTATTCCTCCCACCGACACCAATGATGGGGCACTATTCCTCCCACCGACACCAATGATGGGGCACTATTCCTCCCACAGATACCAATGATGGGGCACTATTCCTCCCATTGATACCGATGATGGGACACTATTCCTCCTCCCACAGACACCTATGATGGGGCACTATTCCTCCCACTGATACCAATGATGGAGCACTATTCCTTCCACTGACACCAATGATGAGGCACTATTCCTCCTACTGACACCAATGATGAGGCACTATTCCTCCCACTGATACCAATGATGGGGCACTATTCCTCCTACTGACACCAATGATGAGGCACTATTCCTCCCACTGATACCAATGATGGGGCACTATTCCTCCCACTGATACCAATGATGGGACACTATTCCTCCCACTGATACCAATGATGGGGCACTATTCCTCCCACTGATACCAATGATGGGGCTCTATTCCTCCCACTGACACCAATGATGGGGCACTATTCCTCCCACTGATACCAATGATGGAGCACTATTCCTCCCACTGACACCAATGATGGGACACTATTCCTCCCACTGACACCAATGATGGGGCACTATTCCTCCCACTGATACCAATGATGGGACACTATTCCTCCCACTGACACCAATGATGGGGCACTATTCCTCCCACTGACACCAATGATGGGGCTCTATTCCTCCCACTGACACCAATGACGAGGCACTATTCCTCCCACTGACACCAATGACGGGGCACTATTCCTCCCACTGACACCAATGACGAGGCACTATTCCTCCCACTGACACCAATGACGGGGCACTATTCCTCCCACTGATACCAATGACGAGGCACTATTCCTCCCACTGACACCAATGACGGGGCACTATTCCTCCCACTGACACCAATGACGGGGCACTATTCCTCCCACTGACACCAATGACGGGGCACTATTCCTCCCACTGACACCAATGACGGGGCACTATTCCTCCCACTGACACCAATGATGGGGCACTATTCCTCCCACTGACACCAATGACGGGGCACTATTCCTCCCACTGATACCAATGACGGGGCACTATTCCTCCCACTGACACCAATGATGGGGCACTATTCCTCCCACTGACACCAATGACGGGGCACTATTCCTCCCACTGATACCAATGACGGGGCACTATTCCTCCCACTGACACCAATGACGTGGCACTATTCCTCCTACTGCAAAATTACAGTTATGAAGTAGCAACGAAAATAATTTTATGGTTGGGGGTCACCACAACATGAGGAACTGTATTAAGGGGTCGCGGTGTTAGAAAGGTTGAGAACCACTGCTTTAGGGGTTTCTGTTGCCATTAGGCGGGGTGGGGTTTATGATTGGAAAGCTCCCTGTTGCACGTAGAGATCAGGAGCTTTCTGTTAGCCACCGGTAACTGTGCACGCTCTTGGCACATTTGGCATGTGCGGCCTCTCGGCGTTAAGGCCCTACTGTTAGCGCAAAGTTTAATATATGTATGGTTTTGTGTTTTGAGGACTAAAGAGGATTACAGAGTAATTACTGCAAAAATATACAGATATTGGGTATTTGTTAAAAGTTGAATGGTGGTTTACTTTGCTGAGCCCATAATAAAGCTATTGGGGTGTTTATGTAAATTCAAAACAACTGTGTTTAAGGGCTCATTTGATCTCCATTTTCTGTTTTTGGTTATTAATAACATAGTCCTTTTCCCATGGTTGGTTTTCCCTTTTTTTAAAGTAGCCACAAAAACTCTACTTACCAATCTCATGAGTTATTATAGAAACAATGGCTACTAAAATTCTGCTTCCTAAGCCACCTTTCCTCCTCTGGTCTGTTGATTGGGCAGTGATGAAGCAGCAGCAAACGGATGAGGTAATCCCTATGCTCTGCCCTTTTTTAAGCAAGTTCTTTGCACTCTGCGAAGCAGAAGAGCCTACATGGTGTACATAGCTGTTCACTAGGGCCTGTGTTGACGGGCTTGGATGGAGAATGCAGCATGGTTTTGACATCAGTTTGAGATGCTTCTGAGATCATTCAGAATTCATTGCAGGTGCAGTTGACCTGCATATGACCTGGTGCAGCTGCTCTTGCCTTCCCGTATACTTGTATGAGAGAAGAGGCAATTTTGAAGTAACAAAAAAACGTCGCTTGCCCTTCCTTACTTAGTGCTACTGCTGCTGTACAAGGATTGCACTGAGCTAAAATATTTACAGATTCAGATACTTATGCTGGCTGTATCTTAAAACTTATTTAAAGTGATTGTAAAGGCTAAGAAATACTTTTTATTTTTAAAATAACAAACATGTTACATTTACCATGGTATTGCACAGAGTGGCCCAAACCTCCTCTTCTGCGGCCCCCCACTGGCGCTCCTGGCCCTTCTTCTTAACGGGTTGCCATAGAAAGCCTCTTCCTATAGGGACACATGGCTTGCTCCTGAGGAGGGCTGTGTGAGTCCATATTATAAACCTTTTTTTCCCATATATATTTAATCAATAAGTATATCAAAATAAAATCCAAAAAATTTTTTTTTGTCCAAAAAAATCAATCCTCTGTGTCCAACTTCAATATTTCCATAAATCCAGATCAGGTGAATACCTCGAAAAAATAAAACTAAAATAGTGTATCACCTCAATAAAATGGGTATATACAGTTGTGACCAAAATTATTCAACCCCCACTGAAATTGAGTGTTTTGGCCAGTTTGACATTGCTTTTGATCATTCAGTCATCTTGCTTACATTTACATTAAAGAGGCACTTGTAGGTCAGACAAATATAACATAACAGTTATAATGAAATAACCACAAATGTCTTTTCTGTGCTCACAGCATTATCAGTTTTATTCAACCCCCAAGTGACATTCAATCTTAGTACTTAGTACAGCATCCTTTTACAGTTATAACAGCTTTTAAACGTGAAGCATAGCTTGACACAAGTGTCTTGCAGCGATCTACGGGTATCTTCGCCCATTCTTCATGGGCAAAGGCCTCCAGTTCAGTCACATTCTTAGGCTTGCGCACTGCAACTGCTTTCTTTAAGTCCCACCAGAGGTTCTCAATCGGATTTAAGTCTGGTGACTGCGATGGCCACTCCAAAATGTTCCAGCCTTTCCTCTGCAACCATGCTCTAGTGGACTTGGAGGTATGCTTGGGATCATTGTCCTGTTGAAAGGTCCAACGTCTCCCAAGCCTCAGGTGTGTGACGGACTGCATCACGTTTCCATCCAATATCTCCTGGTACTGAAGAGAATTCATGGTACCTTGCACACGCTGAAGCTTCCCTGTACCTGCAGAAGCAAAACAGCCCCAAAGCATGATTGACCCTCCACCATGCTTCACAGTAGGCAAGGTGTTCTTTTCATCATAGGCCTTGTTCTTCCTCCTCCAAACATAGCGTTGATCCATGGGCCCAAACAGTTCTAATTTTGTTTCATCAGTCCACAGAACACTATCCCACAACTTTTGTGGTTTGTCCACATGGCTTTTGGCATACTGCAGTCGACTCTTCTTATTCTTTGGAGACAGCAAGGGGGTACGCCTGGGAGTTCTGGCACGGAGGCCTTCATTACGCAGTGTGCGTCTTATTGTCTGGGCTGAAACTTCTGTACCCACATCTGACAAATCTTTTCTCAGTTCCTCAGCAGTCACACGGGGACTTCTCTCCACTCTACGCTTCAGGTAGCGCACAGCAGTCGAAGTCAGCATCTTCTTTCTGCCACGACCAGGTAGCGTTTCAACAGTGCCCTTTGCCTTGAATTTGCGAATGATGCTTCCTAAGGTGTCTCTTGGTATGTTTAACATCTTTGCAATCTTCTTATAGCCATTGCCCTTCCTGTGAAGAGAAATCACCTCTTCTCTTGTCTTCCTGGACCATTCTCTTGCCTTCACCATGTTTGTAACCACACCAGTAAATGTCTAGAAGGAGCTGAGTATCACAGTCATTTTAAAGCTGCCTAATTGGTGCTTATTATGCTTGATTGCTGCTCGGTGACATCCACAGGTGTTTTCAATACCTGATGGAAAGCACCTGTATGAACCTCTGTTCTTCAGAGTGGTAGTCTTTAAGGGGTTGAATAATTGTGGCAATGAAGAAACCACATAAGAACCATTTACTACTGTATTACATAAACAATTGATGTCATTTTAGTTGCATTTGGGTAGTTACAACGTCCTTGTAGGATTTGATTCTGAATACAATTCCAAATGTACACTATAGTCCCTAAACCCCTTTACAGCATTGGGGGTTGAATAATTTTGGTCACAACTGTACTTTCACAACCAATAAGTATATACTTATAATAAATACGTACAAAAAACTAAATCGGATTCAAAACGTGAGTAACACGTGAATCGTGTGATCACTCTGTGTACACTATTAAATAAACAAATCAATGTGACAAACAGTGTACACTCCAAAACCAAAAATTAAATAAATAAACACTAAAATCAAAATAAATTAAATTAATTAAATAAATAAAATAAAAAATAAAATAATAAAAGAAAAGGTAAACACTCCGTGAACACTTCTATAGGGAAAAATGCATACAATTACCCTCCTAGAGTAATATCAAGCCTTAGAGAATACTCAGGTGTTGTCACTTTCCAGACTCCAGTATGCTGTGTATAGGGTAAGCCCTTATGACTCCGTCATCCTTCAGAAGAAGTCCGGTAGTGACAAAACGCGTCAGAGGACGTGACGTCTGACGTAATTCAGCTCAGGCTGAGTCATGGGAACTTATTACTGATTGATACTATCCCTAATGTAAGCAATACTATTAAATATTTTTGTTACCCACTATACCTTGCTACATGGGCTTTTCTCTCTTTACATGAGGATGATAGAGTCATAAAGGCTTACCCTATACACAACATACTGAAGTCTGGAAAGTGACTACAACACCTGAGTATTCTCTAAGGCTTGATATTACTCTATGAGGGTAATTGTATGCATTTTTGCCCTATAGGAGTGTTCACCTTTTCTTTTACTTATTATTTTATTAATTTTTTATTTTATTTATTTTGATTTTAGTGTTTATTTAATTTTTGGTTTTGGAGTGTACACTGTTTGTCACATTGATTTGTTGTGGTGTGTTTTTTTTGTTTGTTTGCTTGGAGCATCACCTAAAGTAGTTGTAAAGACTGAAGGATTTTTTTACCTTAATGCATTCTTGCGTCCCCCCTTCCCCCGATCTGTGCCCAAGAGCAGCGACTCTCTTCTCTCTTTCTCTCTCTGTACTCTCTCACTCAATGGACATGGAGGAAGCAGCAGGAGCCAATGGCCCCTGCTGCTGTCAATCAAAGCCTGTGAGGAGGGGGCGGGGCTGAGCTGTATGTGTCAATGGTCACACAGGGCCCAGCTCAGGATTGAGCCCACAAAAGTGGTCCCCTAGCAAGTGGCTAGCTATATAGGCACTTAGAAGGGGGAAGGAGCCAGCAGCACCACCAGGACACCTCAAAAGAGGAGAATCAGGTCTGCTCTGTGCATAACCATTGCACAGAACAGATAAGTAAGACATGTTTGTTATTAAAAAAAAAAATTACCTTTGCAATCACTTTAAGTTAGGAACTGTTATGGTTCAGCTGACAATAAAGCACATCAGTTCTACTGAATGTATTTTATGTGATTGACTTATGAATACACATCATGTTTTTGTTGCAGGCAGAGCACTGAGTCCTCACTCACTGGAAAAGTAAACCAGCTTGAAGTGATTCTGAAAAAGTTACAAACAGACCTTCTTAAAGTAAGCAGTCATTCGACATAAAACATTGCTTTTATAATTTAGTCAACCTGCAATTATTTGTTCCAACTTTAAACTTTCTGCATTGTAGTCTTCTGCCAAAAGTGCTTCGGAATGCTTTTCTCTTACCTCATTTCTTTTATTAACATTAGGACGTTCCACAATTTTAAACCACCAACTAGACACAAATGCCAAATAACAATCACATAAGCGGTTTAGAATTTTAGGATATGTTTGCTGCAACATCCTAGTTTTTATTGCATTTTATTACTGTAAATGGCTAGTTATGGCAATTATTCCATTGGTAGAAAGGTTACATGCCAGTTACATGCCAAACAAGACAAGGTCAGCGAGCAGTCTACTGTGTTATCTGCATACAAAGTCCTTGCTGCACTGTGAAATTGGATACAGCATAAAACGCCATTTGAATTCAAGGTAAATTCAAGGGCTCTCATGTAAGGTTCGTCCATAGATAGCAAATTCATGCCATTTGCAGAAGTAATTATACTTCTAGCAAGTGCCATGTGAATAAACATATGTCATTTAGGGACTTACCACAAAACAGACCCACCACATTAACCACTTGCCCTCGCTTCCTGACCAGGCCATTTGTTGTGTTATGGCACTGCGTTAATTTTACTAACAATTGTGCGGTCATGCAAATGCTTCACCCAAATTAAATTTACGTCCTTTTTTCCCACAAATTGAGATTTCTTTCGGTGGTATTTGATTGTTTGTGTGGTTTTTATTTTTTGCACTATAAAAAAAAAGCCCAAAAATTTTGAAAAAAAAACAATATTCTTGACTTTTTGCTATTAAACATGTCCAGTAAAAAAATTTGAAAAATCAAATTTCATCATAAATTTAGACCAAAATGTATTCTGCTACAATACATGTAAAGTAATTGGTTTACGTGAAAGTTATAGCGTTTACAAATGGCGTTATAGATACTGGAATTTTTTTTGTTTTTAATAGTAATCGCAGCGATCAGCGATTTATAGCAGGACTGTGGTGGGCATTCTGACACTCGTGAGGGAACTGACTTGGTGTCACTGACATCTCCAGTGACACCAATACAGTGATCAGTGCTAATAAAAAGCACTGACACTCTACTAATGGCACTGGGCAGGAAGGGGTTAACATGTGGGGTGATCAAAAAGTTAACTGTGTGCTGTGTGTGAGCTTTCAACTATGAGCACACTGCTTTGTATGGCTGTGCTATGCACATCCATACAAAGCAGTGTGCAGGAGCTGACAGGGTAGAGAACTGTATTGTTTACATACAGTTCTCTCCCTCCGTCCTTAATGCTCGGCAATCACCGGGTGCCGGCAAGTAATTACCGGTCGGGACATGGTGATTGACAGTCGAGGCTCAAATAGAGGCGCGGGTAGGGCATGCGCACAGCTCGCATGCACCCCCTATCCAGAAATGTAAGATCACTTATAGTTACGTGATTTTGTGCATCCATGCCACCCTGTAGCAGTATATCTGCTATAGGGCGGCAGGAAAACAGTTAATTTCACAAAAACCCCACAGACCACTATTAAATCATATCTGAAGAATCTCAAACTGATGGGATTACAAACATTCCCTGGTATATTTATCAGGCAATTACCAGAAGATTTAGGGATTTTTAAGGTGCAAAACACAACTAAGTCATTTAAAATTAACAATTTATTAATGCCATTAAAATTACGTTCAGTTTAAAAACAATTATAATGACTTCACAATCACATGCAACTTGACTATTTATTGTAGTATACAGATGTCAAATCCCAACATGTTTCGCCAATCCTGGGCCTCTTCAGGGTTATTTCCCCGCAAACACTCTAAAACTGTATCAAAAAATACAAAATTAATAGAAAAGAAAAAACTATATAACAGTATAATATACCCATTCTTCATCAAAACATTTATCTAGATACATATGACCCCCCTGCTCACCCTTTTTGTAGTCCACTATCAATACAGTCTTGAAAAGATGATGAATTATGTGTTTAAATTGGGTACTCAAACATCCGTGTGGTTTTATAAGGCACACAAAATGCTGGATTCTATTAAAACGCACATACATTCACATAAATTTCTGCATAGGATGTTTGAAGACATGTTTTGGGCTTTGTGCCTTTCCCCCATTTCTGTTTACATCTGGTCGGGAAGAAATAAGATGTAAAAAGGAAAAAGCAAGATCTTGTCAAGAACGTTTTGGATCTTTGTGGTCTTTGTTTTGTTTGATTACCATTTCTGGTATTCTGTTTATTACGGGATCTGCGTATCCACATTGTTCTATTTATGTGTAATCCTGCTGTTGCAGTAATGTCATTGTGGATTCTGTAAGTACTGTTCCGTTTTCTTTATTATCTTGACAATAAATATTGTTTGGACTAAAAAAAATGTCTGCATATGGGAAGCCTCCTCACAAAATAAAAAAGAAAGAAAACCAAAAAAATTTAATTGAGAATCACTTACAAAAAGTAACATTGGTAAGAGCCCACAAGTGGGTGCCAAAATTAAATCCTGACAGTGTAGGCTCAGCACTAGTAAAAAATACAAAATTGCTACTGATAAAGTCAGCAAAGTGGCATTAAATTACAAAGACATTTATAATTAGACCCTTATATTTATCTATTAAAAGGAATCATCTAAAAGGCAACAGGTACACAAGTGCATGTGACACTGTGTATCTGTTTCCATTTCAAACACGGCCACAGTCTCTCACGCTATCACCTAACCCCCTTCTCCCCTTCGAGCCTATGCTGCCACTCTCAGCTTCCCTGCTGCACTGGCTGGGGCTTCCCTGAGCCACACTTGTCTTCTCTCTACCTCTCCTTGTACATCTAAGCACCTGCCTGTACCTCTTTCATTGATTTGAGAGATCCCAACTTACCCCTCCTGTGTGAGAAAGAAAAGCTGTGGGACACTCACTCTATGAGAGCTGGGAAAGGTAAGAGCCTCCTCCTCACCCCTTACTGGAGTGCATCCACACTCTAGGGCAGGGGCGGACTGACCATTTGGAAACTCGGGCACTGCCTGAGGGCCCGGGGTCAGTAGGGGGCCCCATGAGATGCCCCTGGTACCTTTTTCATAGGCTTTTTTGAGTTTGGGCAAGGACACAGGGGCCCCATGATCCCCTATTGCCCGGGGGCCCCATGAGTTGTCAGTCCGCCCCTGCTCTAGGGCACCATTTATCTTAAGGCATCAAACAGCCAAGGAAGCTGCTGGGATAGCCGGAGAACAGCCTGAGCATCACTGAGGCTAGACAGCCTCTGAATGTCTGATGGACACCCTACACTCACACTGTGTCTGGTGGGCACTACACACTTTGTCGCATACTGTAACTCCTGCACTATACACCGTACCTCATTCACTGACCTCATGCTGCCTATTCCACCTCAGGCACTGTAGACTGTGCTGCTAATTCTCATACTGTCCACACTTCTCTCCCACACATACTGCTTGCTCTTATACATGCTATGCTCCTCTCCTACACATACTACCCACCTTCATATCTTCTCAAACTCCTCTCCTGCACATACTGGCTACTTCCATTTCCTTTGCATTCCTCCCCTGCATATACTACCCACCATTATGCCCTACAAACTCCTCTTCTATATAGTGCTTATTGTCATACCCTCTGCTATTGTCTTCTACACATAATGCCCACAGTCTTACCACCCTTGCTCATGTCCATCACGTACAATGTAAGTTCGATAAACTAAAAAAATAAACAAACCAATTATCTCCGTATAATAAATATATTGTAACTCACTTTGCATACTACAAAGTGTAAAAAACACAAGAAAAAGTGTTGCTAGTGCAATCAAATGGATAAAATCCCCAAAAATAAATACATACACATTTCCTTTTGTGGAACAATCTGTATTACTAATTCAACAGTGCAAAAGTGTAAAAGTTTTTTAAAAATGTGACGCAAAGCATGTGCTAGCAGAGTCCACCACACTCCTGAGTATAAAACTGTTCACTCCGCAGTGAGATTGACATTTTGCACTTTGGTATGGATTTTAATATGGATAGGTCTACAGAAGGAAATGTGCATTTTTTTGTTTTTTAGATTTTATGCACTTTATTGTACTAATAACACTTTTTATTGGGGTTTTTCACTTTTTGCACTTTATATGTATTATTAGTTAAAATAATTATACAGGGAATGGTATTTTTTATTTCATTAATATGAACACATTTTAATTTAGCACTGTTTTCTGTGTTATAATTTGAATAGCTGTACTGATATTTTTAAACAGTTGCTTTTTAGCAAAAAACAAACAAACTTGAAACTTGTGGTATCTATGAAGCTGTACTGCTGAATCCGTAATTTGTTTTTACATCTTACATTTGGCATTGGTTCTTTGCAGGAAAAAGAGCACAAGGCAATGTTACAGGCTGAAGTGCACCACTTGCGTCAACATAACATAAGGCTTCAAGAGGAATCCCAGACTGCTTCAGCCCAGCTACAAAAATTTACAGAATGGTTTTTCAGCTCGGTGGAGAAGAAAAACTAAATTATTTTTCAGTATGTACATGATATTCGGACTATAATATGTAATAATGCGGCAATATGACATTTTGAATTAATTTTAACTGACACTTTATTAAAGGTTAGAAACAATAATTTTGTAAATATTATCTCTGTTTATTAAGATGGTGAGGTTGTGAACACCTAACTTGAATGTATAACTTGCTATGCTAGAGATTTTCAAATATAACTTTCTCATTTTAAGGTGCACTTGAATTACAACTCAATTTGCCTCATGTATTAAAGAGAAGGGGAATGGAGACATTGCTATAGCAATCTCTTAGAGTCACACTGTTATTTTTCTAGTGTAGTTTAGAAAATGAAATTCGACATCTAATAGGTTGTTATGAGCAATAGAGGCACTTTTCATCCCCTCCAATTTTTAATCATGAGGCTAATTGGGTTTTCTTGTGGAAGATGCTAAAAAGGTTGGATAGATGTATTGTATAACAGAACTACACTTTCCAATCTCCCATGACATGGTGCTCTAATCATTTACATGAATCAACATCGTTATATTGATATAGCAATAAGCACAACTCACGTTTATTTTAAAGGGTTGAATCACAAGTTATTTATTTGTTCATGAATAGTGTTTGATTTGTTAATTATTTATATATATATATATATATGTATTTATTTGTTTAGGTGGCTGTTTTCACCAGAAAAAAATAACTTTCTGTAACTACTGATAAGCAAATCGAAAAGTTTAGATTTTTTTTTTTTACATTTGTGGGAATGTTCACCGTTTGTATATTAATCATTTGAATGGTTACACAGTCTGTACACTTTTTAACAACATTTTGAAAATATTTCACATTTAACACTTCCGTATAGTTAAAGTTATTTTGTCTTTGCTTTATCAGTACCTAAATGTCAATTGACTGAGACACTGTTTTTCTGCTTTAGCAGAGCTTAAAGAGAACCTGTCATTTATTTCTTACACAAAACAATACAATTACAAAGAAATATATTATGCTGATAACATGATAACACATTGAGGCAAAATTGTGTCAAACTGGTGAGCACTTTTGTTTTAGGTAAGGTCTTTTGGTAAAACGCAGCTCTGCTTTGAGAATAGCCTATATAGCAGGTTGATAAAATGCACAAAAGTGTTATCTAAAAAGAAGCAGTGTTTTATTTTCTGCTGAATTTGGCCTCTCGAACTCTTAAGGGTCCAGCAGTAGTCAGCCAGGATATTAAAATATCACTTCCTTAGTACCTGTGTCTGTGCTTCAAATGTCCTGTTGAATTTGTTCACAATGATCATCACTTACTGTGCTGAGGCTTTCACAGAAGAAGTCAAAGTGGAAGATCCAACAAAATGGACTTCCAATGGTATGTTAAAAAACTTAAGTAAACAATCCACAAACCAGTTAAGCGTACTATAAGTTCCAGGTATCAATTAATGGTACCAACAAAGTGTAGATGTGAGCCAGTTTCATGCAACAAGGTTCCTGCAGGTTGCAAGGGAGATCTGGGGAGATCCAGTGAGCTCAGACAAGAAAAGCAGAGCAGCACAAGATTCTCATTAGCATGATAGGAACAATTTATTGAACAATAAAATTAGCACGCTTACATGTAAGTTTCTTGACATTCAGCATAGGAAAGGTTGAGAGTGCCGCAAAGTTGTCAGTGAGCATCGGCTGTTCCAGTATGCCCAGTCGCCATGAGAGAGAACTGGGTTTGACAGCTGTTAAAAAGCCACCAATGCCTGGCATCCAAGCTTTTCACGCTCTGTCTTGTGGAAATCCCTACATGGTAGTGTGAGGAGGGGGCGGTACTGGGGCGATAATGCATTTCAGAAGCACTCTTCTTTGTCAAAGATCTGACTCAAAGTGTGAAAGACCCCTGAGACTCAAAGTAGTGGTTTGCCATCCATTGAGGCACCATATACTTGTCAGGCTACTTTGCACTGTCTGGTCCCTCTAGGTCTTAGCTGTGAGGGGGTTTTGCCCATTCCATTTACCTTTCCCCTTCTTACCCTTCTTCCTCTCTTTTTTCCTCTCCTCTTCCTCCCCCCCCCCTTATTTTTTTTCTCTCTCTCTCTTTTCCCCTTCCCACTTTGTTTTTTATCCCTCAAGGCTTAGTTCTCCATCAGTTATAATATTATGGTTATACCTGTCTGGGGCATTTATATCATGCTGCACTACGATAGGCTTCATAATCTGCTTGTTTTTAGTTTCAATACGATTGGTTCGGACTGTAGAATGGTTAGCGCTGTGTGTGGCTGTCAGTGTGCCCACACCCCTTCCTCTCATTAGCATGTTGGGGTTGCTTACTGACAGCTCAACCTTTCCTATGCCGAATGTCAAGAACCTTATATGTAAGTGTGCTAATTTTATTGTTCAATAAATTGTTCCTGTCATGCTAATGAGAATCCCATGCTATCCAAAACTTAAAGTATTTTGCCTTTTCATGTGCTTTAAGTACATTAAAGCAGTTATTATTTAAACCATAACTTTAGATACATTTTTCATATTTTGGATTACAAAGGAGGAAGGTAAACTTTTTCCAGGGTTGACAAGTGGCCTGTTTATCATGTTTTTGCTTAAAACAAATGAGGTACTGTATGTTTTGGCCATCCTGAATGTAATAGTTTTATTTGTCCCGCTTACACAAAGAGATAACAGTGCTTTGAGTATCCAATTAAGCAGACATACAGTAAGTTGTACATTTCCACATATATCCTGTTGATATTTGTGTTGGTTATTTTTGCAAGGGAAAAGTTATGACAACTAGATTTTTTTGTCAGTGATTCTGGCATTGCCAAACATATCTTCACCCTACGTTTGGTAATGAAATTTAATATCAATTACCAGCTCCATATTATCTAGGGGATACATAATCCTTATTTAAATTATCAACACAACTTAATTAAAAGCAATATTATTTCATGCAATACTTATTAGTGACTGGTTCTCTTTAAAGAAACAAACCGTGCTACACGCTGCTAGTACAAGGTTAAGTTGTACCTTTCTTTTATATTTTGAATGATTAATTTTCAGGCAAGCGCATAATTTACTTGTTTGCTGTGTAAAATAAAACTGTACTTTTATGAAGATGATTGGTTTTAATATCTGTATATAAAGCATTAGAATATGAATAAAACTCATGAAAATACAGTATTTGAAACATCAGAGCTAATGTTGTTGCTAACCCTGAGTTTGCAAAAAGAAAAGTCATTACTAGTGCAATAGATTAAAAAAATATATATTGTAAAATTTAATTTCTGTCAGCAAACCTTTATTCTTAAATTGTATGTCTTCAGCAAAATTTGGAAGGATTAACATTGGCTGTTTATTGCTTCAATGGTATTTTATAAAGAATGATTAATCATTACAGTAACACTCAGTTCTATATGTATGTGTTCTCCTAGTCAGTTACCCAATAATGTGATGTTCCTCTTTCTTGATGTACAAGTCAGAAAAGTATCGTTAGATGTAATGTAGTTTTCTAGGAACCCCTTTTTCAAATTAGAAATCATACACCATATCTTAACATTTTAGATTATGAGATGCCCTTTTAGAAAGTCAAAGTTATTTTAATGCTAGGCTGCTTGCATATAAGGTGGACCTGACACCTACACACAAAGAAAGCATTCTGCTTGGCATATTTTTATTTACATTTTTGACACAATTTAATTACTTGAAAGTGGTTCTAAAGCCTTAGGTTTTTTTACCTAATGCATTCAGGCAAAAAAAAACCTTCTGTGCAGCAGAATCCCCCCACCCTATTCTTACCTAAGCTTGATCTGACCCAACGATGTGCATGAGAGCAGCTGCTCTCGCTACTATCTTCCTCCTTATTGGGCAGATTGATAGCAGTGGAAGCCATTGCCTCTCACTGCTGTCAATCAAATGATGTGACAAGGAGGTAAGTATACCATGTTTGTTATTTTAATGTAAAAAAAAATAAAGGTTTAATGTTACTTTGAGCAATAACATTAAATACTGAGATTTGTAAAATATCTTTGTCAAGCACAATGTTGACCAACCCAATATCAAGGAATATCCTGGTAGGGTTTTACCACATTCTTCCTTGACAATAAGGGACGGCGTCATGGATTGGTAGTTCAAAAGTCTTATGGCAAAATGATTCCTGTTACCATTTTGTTATACTTTAAGCAGTATACAGATGAAACTCGAAAAATGTGAATATCGTGCAAAAGTTAATTTATTTCAGTAATGCAACTTAAAAGGTGAAACTAATATATGAGATAGACTCATTACATGCAAAGGAAGATAGTTAAAGCCATGATTTGTCATAATTGTGATGATTATGGCTTACAGCTCATGAAAACCCCAAATCCACAATCTCAGAAAATTAGAATATTGTGAAAAGGTGCAATATTCTAGGCTCAAAGTGTCCCACTCTAATCAGCTAATTAAGCCATAACACCTGCAAAGGGTCCCTGAGCCTTTAAATGGTCTCTCAGTCTGGTTCAGTAGGAATCACAATCATGGGAAAGACTGCTGACCTGACAGTTGTGCAGAAAACCATCATTGACACCCTCCATAAGGAAGGAAAGCCTCAAAAGGTAATTGCAAAAAAAGTTGGATGTTCCCAAAGTGCTGTATCAAAGCACATTAATAGAAAGTTATGTGGAAGGGAAAAGTGTGGAAGGAAAAGGTGCACAAGCAGCAGGGATGACCGAAGTCTGGAGAGGATTGTCAGGAAAAGGCCATTCAAAAGTGTTGGGGACTTTCACAAGGAGTGGACTGAGGCTGGAGTCAGTGCTTCAAGAGCCACCACACACAGACGAATCGTGGATATGGGCTTCAAATGTCGTATTCCTCTTGTTAAGCCGCTCCTGAACAACAAACAACGTCAGAAGCGTCTTACCTGAGCTAAAGAAAAACAGACCTGGTCTGTTGCTCAGCTGTCCAAAGTCCTCTTTTCTGATGAGAGCAACTTTTGCATCTCATTTGGAAACCAAGGACCCAGAGTATAGAGGAAAAATGGAGAGGTACACAATGCAAGATGTTTGAAGTCCAGTGTGAAGTTTCCACAGTCTGTGTTGATTTTGGGACAGGGGTGGACTGACCATTTGGAAACTCGGGCACTGCCCGAGGGCCCGGGGTCAGTAGGGGCCCCCATGAGATGCCCCTGGTACCTTTTTCATAGGCTTTTTTTGAGTTTGGGCGAGGACACAGGGGCCCCATGATCCCCTATTGCCTGGGGGCCCCATGAGTTGTCAGTCCGCCCCTGTTTGGGGAGCCATGTCATCTGCTCGTGTTGGTCCACTGTGCTTCATTAAGTCCAGGGTCAACGCAGCCGTCTACCAGGAGATTTTGTAGCACTTCATGTTTCCTTCCGCAGACGAGCTTAATGGAGATGCTGACTTCATTTTCCAGCAGGACTTGGCACCTGCCCACACTGCCAAAAGCACCAAAACCTGGTTCATTGACCATGGGAATACTGTGCTTGATTGGCCAGCAAACTCGCCTGACCTGAACCCCATAGAGTATCCAAGTGAAAGATGAGAGACATGAGACCGAACAATGCAGAAGAGCTGAAGGCCGCTATTGAAGCATCCTGGTCTTCCATAATACCTCAACAGTGCCACAGGCTGATAGCTTCTATGCCATGCCACATTGAGGCAGTAATTGCTGCAAAAGGGGCCCAAACCAAGTACTGAGTACATATGCATGCTTATACTTTTCAGAGGTCCGATATTGTTCTATGTACAATCTTTGTTTTATTGATTGCATGTAATATTCTAATTTTCTGAGATTGTGGATTTGGGGTTTTCATGAGCTGTAAGCCATAATCATCACAATTATGACAAATCACGGCTTGAACTATCTTGCTTTGCATGTAATGAGTCTATCTCATATATTAGTTTCACCTTTTAAGTTGCATTACTGAAATAAATGAACTTTTGCACAATATTCAAATTTTTCGAATTTCACCTGTACATCTGTGATGGCAGCATTTAGAGATTTAACTCAAAAATATTTTGTAGTAAATTAAATTCTACTCTATTTAATCTTTAAATGTAGCACAAAAATAAAGAGCAGACTAAAAAATGCAAAACCAATCCTAATGTATTAAAGTACAAATGCAATTTGATCACTTTGAATATATTTGATAGACTAAATTTAATTCACTTACACAAGATATTTTTCATTTTTTGTTGTAACTAGCACTAGCAGAAAAAAATACTTCATTAGTTAATGATTACGTCCTTCCGTAAAATAGATCTTTCCTTAAACAAAAATAATAAAATCTGTCCTTGAGTTCCACTATGGAACAGAGCAGCAATTAGGGTTCAGTTAGTTCCATACATATATTAAGGAAGAAATCCAAGAAGCATATTAAGGGAGAGATCCAGGAAGTGAGACTGACAAGTACACCACCCATTGCATTTAGCATGGCAGAGAGTTGTGTGAACAGGATCATCTTTAGGAGGGTATGGAAGTGATGTGCAGAAAGTGTGATGAGCTTCATGTCAGAAGAACCAGAGAAAAAAAAAATCAAAGGATTACTAAACCCAAGAAATATAATTTAATATAAATAAGCTTACCAGCCCATAGATGCAGAGGCTGCATTAGTTTACAGGACATTCATGGCAATTACAAAAAAATGTCTACTGATCTTTGTAGAAATGCAGTGTTCTAGTCGCTTCCTGTAATTTGAACTATAAGCGTAAAATATTAGATTTTTGTTTCTGGGTTTAGATATGCCGTAAGACTCCTTGCCAGAAGGGACTGATCTGTCAGCCTAACAAATGATAGCCTGATGATCTTCTGATGGGAGCTACCAGAAAAAGCTTTGATTAGTGTATGTATTGATTGTATTGTAGTGAATGATAAAAATTGATAATACCCACTACTAATGTGTTGTGTATACAGTTGTAGTAAGTTGTTCTAAAAATGGAGACAGACTATTCTCTTAATTGGAATAAAAATAACTGCATATACCCATTGTCTGCTAGAATTTTGCACATCAAAGTGATCTGTAAGGGTGGCTGCCAATTCCATAGTTCTAAGAGAATATAGCAGTTGATGAGCTGATGATGTTAAGGTTAAGTTATATCCTACACAAAGTGACAGAAGACAGTGGGCATGCACAAACTGGGGTAGGGGTTGGGAATGGGTTGAATCTCTAAGGTAGTCAACCAGAGGGTTCACCTGATGACATGCATTTCTTACAGTATGTCTTTCACCCTCCTGCAGTAATGAGCTTTATTCTGAAAAATACAATTTAGAAGTAATGCATATGTAAGGCGTTTCCTTATGCGTACGAAATTCAGCTCGAAACAGAGAGCTCCCAGTTTATCATAATACTAGCAAAAGTGTGCCAATTATGGCTGCACTGTATGTTACATTGTCCAAACCACTGACATGATACTCTCCACCACACTCTATATGCTATGCTATATAGGATACATTTTGGACTGTGCCACTCCATATATTGTGTTGTACATGACACTCTTGATTGTCAATTTCTGTGCACTGTGCAGTACATAGTACATAGCATATTCTACACCATATTCTAGTTAGCACAGTATAATAGACAGAGGTTATTTCTACCACTGGGACTTCCACCTCATTTAATGAACACTTTTGCTAGTATAAACAATAGTAATAACCTCAATTTGTGGAGCTTCCTTTCTTCTACTACTTTATCATCATCAGCCTTGAAATTGCGTCCACTGCATCATTAATACAGTAGTTTATTGGAATGGTGATGTCATTAATGACTTTTAGCTAGCAGTAGTATTCTGCATTGGAGACTTTGACACTTTTTTGAAAGAGAAGTCTTGTTAGCTCATCTTCTTCAGCAAAACTGAAGCAGTCATAGGTAGGTATGAACAATGAACACTTAGAAACTATGATGCGTTTTCTTTCTTATTAAAAGTTGTGTGAGGGAATAATACCTTTAAGCTCAAATCCGAGCAAAGAAAACGTTTTCCAATGTAGTGGGGCTGTGCCCACACTGCACAGAAAACTGTTCATTTTGTCCAAAGAAGGGGAGAAAGCTGTATAATCACCTGATCCTCCACTCAACTGGTAAACAGCGCTCCCCCTTGATCCAGCGGTAGACTGTTCCTGCTGTCCTCACGTCCAGAGCAGGTTTATGGGCATGATGATGGATGTCAGGAACAGTCCACTGGATAAGGCCATGCGGGGATGATCGATGGTTTAAGTATATCTTTGTTCTCTAATCCCATAGCCATAAACAAACAGTTTGCAGTGCGGCCACAGCTCCACTGCATGGGAAAACCTTTTTTTCCCCTGGAATTGGACTTTAATCAATGTGTAAGTAAACTGCGCTTAGTGCAAAAACATTAATTAATTAATACATAACTAGATATTTACCACTTAGGGCCATCCTAAAGGTAACAGTTAATGAGCTACAGAAGGCTCCCAGAAAACCTGATCCATAATGTACAATGTACATAATCCAGTATAATATGTACAATTACCACAGGGGTGGTATCAATATGACTTTTACATTTTTAACAGAACAGCAAGGCTAAAATGGTAGGTGCCAATTTTTAACATAAAATGTGGCAGCAATAATAATATACAGTATATATGGATTGAGGCTGCACAATCCATATTTGCCTTAGGCCTCAAACGTTACTGAGCCAATGTTCTTATTATTTGTACTGCGTGTTTCAGTATTTCATTATTGCAAATTAATTTTAAACACCTGATTTTAATGCAATATAATGTGCAGCAACTGCAACATCAACATTGTTGTCTTATGAAATGTTTGCAATAATATGAAAGGTTGTCAATATATAAAATGCTACAGAGCAGGAACTGTTGTACTAGAGTTTATTTTAATGTATGTTATAATAAAATCATTAATTTCATTATTGCCGTTAATGTTTTTTTAGGAAATACTTCTCATGTCCCATTGCTTTAGCAGTATGTGAAAGTGTATGTCCAGGCATTACCCAGTTTACTACCAATCCTTCTCTCCCTCTAGAAAGCATCCCGGCATGATTATTATTTTTTCCATTGTGCCTGTTGTGAGAAACATCTTTTATGTCTTTGACATCATCATCAAGCTTGTGATAGTCTTGCAGGAGCAGCTGCTGGAAGTTCAGTTCCTATTCATGTAGGCAAGTCCTCAGGAACTACATGTAACAGGGGCTCTTTCCCTATGCACACTGTATGGGCAATCTCTTTGGAGATAAGGCAATAAAATTGTTTTGTTGGTGTAGACACCCTGTAATAAGCAGAGGTGACTACATAAATAGCAAGCCACTTACCAGCAGGAAAACAAACACCTAGACAACATTGACCTATTATTTTACACATACCCACTTCCTCATTCACTTCCTCTCCACATTCCCATTCCCCCTCCATCCACCAACCACATTCCCAGCTGCCCCTTCCCCCCACCGCCACCTTTAACAAACCCAGCCCATCGTCTTAAATGTCCCTTTCTCCTCATATCCTCATTAACATGCTCCTACTAACATACACTTCCCAGAATCTCTGAAACCACTCACACCCTCCCCAGCATTCATAGCTTGACTCAAAACTTTTCCTGATCAGTATCCATCTTTACCCATTGCCATCCACCTCTCCACTGCCCCTGTCTAACTCTTCATAAATATCCCCCGAAGCACCTATACCCGTTATAAAACCTTAAAATGAAATGTACAGGCATAAGAAACATTAAGTCATATTTGATGCCAAGATAGGTTATTGATAAATATATTATGGATATATTTAAAGCTCTTAACTTGCTTATTCCTTCCAGTGTGGGACCATCTAAACCATAGCAAAGCACCCCATAACTCTAATTAAGCAATGATACTGCATTGAATCATCCAATTTGTCTGGCATAAGAGCAATGGGATATATATTGACATCCTCTGATATTGGTACTCCTCTGTCACAGTAAACCAGGACTTCTGGAATATGATCCACAAGGTTCTATAACATATATAATCGTTTCAAGTGCTGTTGGTAGCTTCCAGGAACATCTATGAACTATGAACTTCAATGTCCCAACTTTGCCAGTGCAATGTAGAACATGCTGTAATACAGTGAACTTTGGGTTTGTCAGACCCCAATGATCCTTACATGTATCTATACATCAGATGTAAATCACATAATGTTGGGGAGAAATGATGCACTCAACCCCCAAGTAGGTCATAGGAAACCGTTTGTACTATTCCTTTTTCACTAATTAAACCCAAGTGACTAGCCCTGCTGCAGCAGGCAAGGGTGCATTCACACCTGCGAATCCTCCCACATCACATGTGAGTGCTTGGCCCATTTAGGCTGATCATTTGCATGTGACCCTTGCAGGAGCAATTACATGTGAGTAGCTGCAAATAGCTGTGGGAGCTGGCAGTCTCCCATTGACTTCAATGATGCTGCCTCCCACAGCTAATCGCTGGAACCCCTGCTGACTCACATTTGAAATTCATTAACAAAGTGGAATTTTGACAAAAGTGGCAAGTTAATATCCAAGAGTTGAAATCAGGAGTCTTCTATTCCTGTAAGTAATAATATTGTAACTTGGATAATGAGTACTAGGAAGGTAGAAGCATTTGCACCGTGTGCAGTGTGTCCCATGTATACAATAAAGGAGCAACAGCTTCAGGATGAATACTGCTGTGATAGCAGGTTTCCATTCTGGAAGCCCACATTAAAGATTTGGAGGAGTAAATTGCAACACTGTGTAGAATAGACAACCTTGAAAGGAGTGTTCTGCTCACTGAGTAGGTGGTTCATGGGGTTGATGTAGAGCGTGGAGGGGTCCTGATGAAGTCATGTGATGTAACGCGTAGGGTACGCCGATGATGTCAAATTGGCAGTGCATGTGCCGCCATTTTGGATAAGGGATTCCTGCACTTTATTCAACAGTTACACAGTATAGAGAGTTTTACCATGCAGTGTTCCAGGTGGACACTTTTAAATGAGAGAAGATTATAGTAAAGGTTTGTCCATCAGAGGAAGAAACTGCCAGACTATTGCAGAAAGTGCTGGACAACAATGAGCCTGCAGCCAAGAAATTGGCCCAGGCTGTTCATCAGGATCTTGTCGTAAATGATAAGACTTTAGATGCTATTAGTGTGAACATTCCACAGACAGATCTTGCTGTGTGGGTGGATCCCATTGGAGCTGCTTCAACTTCCACAGCCCCAAGTGATCCCTGTGTCAGCTCCTGAGAGGGGGAGGCTTATCTCGATTGATTCTTCTTTGACCTGCTGGACCACTCTTTCACCACATGAGGGCGCATGATCTCCATCTTTCCCAGCTATTTCCATGACCAGACCAGAAAGGAGAGGGGAAGCTTCAGGATATATATTCACATGCGTATTACTTATACGCTTTCTGGTTAGTGCGCATTCCTATCATTTGCACTGGGAATCAAGGAGCACCTTTTATTGGACTGTGTTTTATTAATATTATTCATATTAATAATAATTATTATAATATTATTAACAGCGCTGCATTTTGTATACATATATTCTAAAGATAGTTTGCACCTAAATGGAAGACGGTCTGCTGTGCTGGTTGAGAGGTTTGTGGGAAGGTTGAAGTATTTAAACTAGGATTGAGGAGGGAGGGAGAATTAATATATTAAGGGGCAGATAAGTTGTCAGGGGTCAGACATTAATGGAGGGTGGTAAGGCGTTTCCCATGTTACACACAACCACTGGCAATTATAGTACTGTTTCCACTACTAAAAAAGATATGCAAAAACAAAGATCTAAAATGTGACAATGAATTAAAGTGTTTGCCAATACCAGAGGTCTGCCAAGCAAAATAGGAGCTGGAAAATTTGGTACATGAAGAGAACTATGATTTAATTGGTATTGCTGAATCTTGGCTTCATTCTTCTCATGATTGGGCTATTATAATTCCTGGCTATTCTCTCTTTCGAAGAGACAGGGTAAAATTAAAATGTGGTGGTATCTGTCTCTATGTGAGAAGTGATCTCAAAGCAAGTGTGAAAGAGGACCTTGTTGATGAAGAGTGTGATTATGCTGAAACATTATTGTATATGGGTGTGTGTGCTTCAAAGTTACTGGAGTTTGCTTTAGGTCACCCAGTCTTAATGAGGAGGTGAAGACTCAGCTACTTGCACAAATAGAAAATGCTGTGAGGGTTGGTACAGTGATAATAATGGGGGATTTTAACTATCCTGAAATTGACTGGAGTGATGGCACTGCTGAAACAGCAAAAGGTAGGACATTTATAAACCTACTGCAAGACAATTTTATGGTACAATTCATAGAGGCCCCAACTAGAAATGATGTTTTGCTGGACCTGGTAATCTCAAACCATGCAGAGATTATTGCTAATGTTCATATAAAAGAACATCTGGGTAGCAGTGACCATACCATTTTTTAATGTAATTTCAGCTGCAAACAAGAACCACATACTGGAACTATAAAAATTCTTAACACATTTCCAAAGCTGAGGGCTTCTGCCCAAGATTTAGACTGGAAGGGAATGTTGTCATTAAAGAAAACAAAAGAAAAATGTGAATGCTTCAATTCAATTGTTTGCAAACACACTGCAAAATACACTGCTCACAACACTTTGAAACACATCAGATCTCAATAGGGAAAAATATCATGCTGGATATCTATACTGATATGGACTGGATAATGTGTTAGGAACATAAGGATGCCCTACAGAGGACTGAATTCAAAGACACCACCCGAAAATCAAAGTGAAAAAATGATGCAGCAGGCTAGTCCATTTTACTGAAATTTCACTGCAGCAACTCAAAATGGTACAAAATGGTTTGTATGGCCACCACATGCTAGTGTCAGACACCGCCTGACGGTACCTCTGGCAATCTACAGGACAGGAGTCCCCTGAGCGTGGAGTCTAAGCCCCAGTCGGCTTGTTCACCAGGGCCCCTGATGGTGGGGATGGAGTTGGAGCAGACAGTGACCAGGTCGAGGCCCCTGAGTACACCCGCCGGTGGTAGAGGGATCCGCCAGAGGTATATACTGGTAGAGAGCCTGACGTGAAGAGGTGGGAAGGCCTGAGCAGTGGCGACCGAATCCATGCAGGACGGATGGATGGCAGAGTAGCAAGCGTGGTCAGACAGGCCGGGTCGGTAACAGTGGGGACAGCGCGGTAAAAGGCAGCAGGCAAAGAGTAGTCAGGTCACTCGCCAGGTTCGGTAACAGGAGCTCAGATCAATAGGGATATCCAGGAGAGTAGTCAAATGAGCCAGGGGTCAGAGCAGGAGATAGTCAGCAAAGGTCAGGATCAAGCAAGGTCAGCAACAAATCAATCAGCAGATACACAGGAACTGTTAGGAATGGACTGGCCAGCAATGGTGGGACTCACCTGCCTTTTGATCTGCAGTACCAGGGCTGGCCAGCGGGTGCTCCCAGCAATCAGAGACTCAACCTTTCAGCCAGCTAACACCTGGAACTGATGATGCTGGGGTATTTAAGGGATGGCCAGACTTGCGGACTCTGCCTTGGTGTTGTGTTTGTCCTGGGCCCTGTATCTGTCCTGCATCCTGTTTCTGTTCCTTTGCTGACGTCTCCTGCTCTGATCCTGGCTTGTGACCCTGACCATTCCTCTGTCTGACCCTCTGTACTATGCTGCTTGCTACCTGCTGAACCTGGCCTGTGACCCCGACTATTCTCCGCTTGCTCCCCCTGTACCTACCTGCCCAATTGATATTGACCCGGCCTGCCTGACGACGCTTGCTTGTATATACTGTTATCTGTGGGTGGTTTGGTTTGGTTTGTTTGCACTGTATTATGTTTTAGTATTGCACTGCGTTTATGTTTGTACTGTTAGTGTTAATAAATTATATTGTTTATAACATATCTGAGGTCTGCGTTTCCCTGCTTCAGTCACACACCTCTGGTCATACCCGGGAGCCCTGACATTACACCAAGGCCAATCCTGACCAGAAGTGGCTGCACAGGGAAGCCATCTTGGCTTGTTGATGGGAAGGATGGATCTAGATGAGGTTGAGTATTTATCTCTGCTAGTGCTTGATGACAGAGAGTATGCTTATCAGACTCTGAAGGAGTATCCCCGGGATGAACTGCTAGAATGTATACGGCTCGCTCATGTTCTAGTAGATCAGGGCACAGTTTTCTCTATGGTGCAGCCATTGATTCAGGTTTGTGTTGAGTTGGTTTCATCTGGTACCCCCGAATGCAGGGATGAATTTTTGCCACCATTTAGTGCAGACCAGGTAGAGTCCCTGGTGTGGTTATTAGAGGATGATGTGGGTTACTTTCTGGAGCGTTATTCCACATGTTCACCACAGACACTAAGAGATTGTATAAACGCAGTGCAGTCATTGACCAGACAGACTTTGTGTAAACTCAGCTTTGTTCAACCCCTACTGCAGACATGGACAGATTTGTTGCACCCAGCCTCAGTCAGCTTACAAAGACCCAGTCCTGCTTCTAACTCTAGTCCTGTATTCCCACCAGCTCCTCCAGTTACAGCCCAGTATACTTGGCTATCTACCGCATGTCAGTCCCCTGTTCCCACTCGCTGCACCTATCCTGCCTTTAACCCTGTAAAAAAGCCCTCTGTAGCAACTGCTCCCTCTCCTGTTCCATCCTCCAGTTCTTCTCTGTCTCCAGCTGCTCCATTCGTTTGCAGACCTGCGTTTACTTGCAGTGCTCCAGTAGTTAAAACCAGAAAAAAGCGAAAATTCTTTCCAACCAATACCATCCTGCCAGTATCCAAACCGGTGAGCCTGCCTTCCGTGGTTCAGACTGATGCCTGTACGCAGCCTGAAGCCTCTACTCGGCCTGAAGCCTCTACGCGGCCTGAAGCCTCTCCTCAGCCTGAAGCCTCTCCTCGGCCTGAAGCCTCTACTCGGCCTGATGCCTGTACTCGGCCTGAAGCCTCTCCTCAGCCTGAAGCCTCTACGCGGCCTGATGCCTGTACTCGGCCTGATGCCTCTACTCGGCCTGAAGCCTCTACTCGGCCTGAAGCCTCTACTCGGCCTGATGCCTGCATTCAGCCTGATGCCGCTACTCAGCAGGATGAACTGATCCAGCCCGACGATCCTATTAGGCCAGTTGACTCGATGCCCGCTGTTGATCCAGATGATCCGGTACCTGATCCAGTGCCCGCTGTCGTGCCAATTGACTCAGAGCCCGCTGTCATACCTGGTGACCCGGTGCCCACTGCCTTGCCAGATGACGCGGTGCCCGCTGGCAAGCCAAATGACCTGATGCCTGGTGACCCAGTGCCCGCTGTCATACCTGGTGACCCGATGCCCGCTGTCGAGCCAGACGATCCAATGCCTGGTGACGCGGTGCCCACTGCCTTGCCAGATGACCTGATGCCTGGCGACCCAGTGCCCGCTGTCATACCTGGTGACCCGATGCCCGCTGTCGAGCCAGACAATCCGGTACCTGATGCCCCGGTGCTCACTGTCGTGCCTGTTGACTCGGAGCCCACTGCCTTGCCAGATGACCTGATGCCTGGTGACCCAGTGCCCGCTGTCCAGTCAGACGATCCAATGTCTGACCCAGTGCCCGCGGTCATACCAGTTGACTCGGAGCCCACTGCCTTGCCAGATGACGCGGTGCCCGCTGACAAGCCAAATGACCTGATGCCTGGTGACCCAGTGCCCGCTGTCATACCTGGTGACCCGATGCCCGCTGTCGAGCCAGACAATCCGGTACCTGATGCCCCGGTGCTCACTGTCGTGCCTGTTGACTCGGAGCCCACTGCCTTGCCAGATGACGCGGTGCCCGCTGTCGAGCCAAATGACCTGATGCCTGGTGACCCAGTGCCCGCTGTCCAGTCAGACGATCCAATGTCTGACCCAGTGCCCGCGGTCATACCAGTTGACTCGGAGCCCACTGCCTTGCCAGATGACGCGGTGCCCGCTGTCGAGCCAAATGACCTGATGCCTGGTGACCCGATGCCCGCTGTCCAGCCAGACGATCCAATGTCTGACCCAGTGCCAGCGGTCATCCCACTTGACTCGGAGCCCACTGTTGTGCCTGGTGACTCGGTGCCCGCCGCCCCGCCTGGGGGCCCGAGACCTGTCGTTCCGCCTAAGGGCCCGAGACCTGTTGCTCCGCCTGGGGGTCCGGCACCTGCCACTCCGCTTGAGGGCCCGAGACCTGTCGCTCCATCTGGGGGTCCGGCGCCCGCCGCTCCGCCTGAGGGCCCGAGACCTGTCGCTCCACCTGGGGGTCCGGCGCCCGCCGCTCCGCCTGAGGGCCCGAGACCTGTCGCTCCACCTGGGGGTCCGGCGCCCGCTGCTCCGCCTGAGGGCCCGAGACCTGTCGCTCCTCCTGGGGGTCCGGCGCCTGCCGCTCCGCCTGAGGGCCCGAGACCTGTCGCTCCACCTGGGGGTCCGGCGCCCGCCGCTCCGCCTGAGGGCCCGAGACCTGTCGCTCCAGCTGGGGGTCCGGCGCCCGCCGCTCCGCCTGAGGGCCCGAGACCTATCGCTCCATCTGGGGGTCCGGCGCCCGCTGCTCCGCCTGAGGGCCCGAGACCTGTCGCTCCGCCTGGGGGTCCGGCGCCCGCCGCTCCGCCTGGGGGCCCGAGACCTGTTGCTCCGCCTGGGGGTCCGGCGCCCGCCGCTCCGCCTGAGGGCCCGAGACCTGTCGCTCCAGCTGGGGGTCCGGCGCCCGCCGCTCCGCCTGAGGGCCCGAGACCTATCGCTCCATCTGGGGGTCCGGCGCCCGCCGCTCCGCCTGAGGGCCCGAGACCTGTCGCTCCGCCTGGGGGTCCGGCGCCCGCCGCTCCGCCTGGGGGCCCGATGCCTGTCGCCCCGCCTGGGGGCCCGGTGCCTGTCGCCCCGCCTGGGGGCCCGGTGCCTGCCGCTCCGCCTGGGGGCCCGGTGCCTGCTGCCCCGCCCGGGGGCCCGGTGCCTGCTGCCCCGCCCGGGGGCCCGGTGCCTGCTGCCCCGCCCGGGGGCCCGGTGCCTGCTGCCCCGCCCGGGGGCCCGGTGCCTGCCGCCCCGCCCGGGGGCCCGGTGCCTGCCGCCCCGCCCGGGGGCCCGGTGCCTGCCGCTCCGCCCGGGGGCCCGGTGCCTGCCGCTCCGCCTGGTGGCCCGCTGCCTGCCGCTTCGCCTGGTAATCCGATGTGCCTCTGCCCGGAGTCCTGCCCGATGTACCTCTGCCCGGAATCCTGCCCGATGTGCCTCTGCCCGGAGTCCTGCCCGATGTGCCTCTGCCTGGAGTCCTGCCCGATGTGCCTCTGCCCGGTGTGCCTCTGCCCGGAGTCCTGCCCGATGTGCCTCTGCCCGGAGTCCTGCCCGATGTGCCTCTGCTCGGTGTGCCTCTGCTCGATGTGCCTCTGCTCGATGTGCCTCTGCCCGGAGTCCAGCCCGGTGTGCCGCTGCCCGGAGTCCTGCCCGATGTGCCTCTGCCTGGAGTCCTGCCCGATGTGCCTCTGCCCGGTCTGCCTCTGCCCGGAGTCCTGCCCGATGTGCCTCTGCCCGGAGTCCTGCCCGATGTGCCTCTGCCCGGTGTGCCTCTGCTCGATGTGCCTCTGCTCGATGTGCCTCTGCCCGGAGTCCAGCCCGGTGTGCCGCTGCCCGGAGTCCTGCCCGGTGTGCCAGTCTTTGATATCCCGCCAGTTGCCAGACCCGGGCGGTGGAACATTTTGCCCAGCTAGGACTGTTTGGAGCGTCCTGAGGCCGCTCCTTGAGGGGGGGGTACTGTTAGGAATGGACTGGCCAGCAATGGTGGGACTCACCTGCCTTTTGATCTGCAGTACCAGGGCTGGCCAGCGGGTGCTCCCAGCAATCAGAGACTCAACCTTTCAGCCAGCTAACACCTGGAACTGATGATGCTGGGGTATTTAAGGGATGGCCAGACTTGCAGACTCTGCCTTGGTGTTGTGTTTGTCCTGGGCCCTGTATCTGTCCTGCATCCTGTTTCTGTTCCTTTGCTGACGTCTCCTGCTCTGATCCTGGCTTGTGACCCTGACCATTCCTCTGTCTGACCCTCTGTACTATGCTGCTTGCTACCTGCTGAACCTGGCCTGTGACCCCGACTATTCTCCGCTTGCTCCCCCTGTACCTACCTGCCCAATTGATATTGACCCGGCCTGCCTGACGACGCTTGCTTGTATATACTGTTATCTGTGGGTGGTTTGGTTTGGTTTGTTTGCACTGTATTATGTTTTAGTATTGCACTGCGTTTATGTTTGTACTGTTAGTGTTAATAAATTATATTGTTTATAACATATCTGAGGTCTGCGTTTCCCTGCTTCAGTCACACACCTCTGGTCATACCCGGGAGCCCTGACAGGAACAGGGTAAATAGACCATACGGCAACTAGTGTCTGTGCAGAGCTGGTTTAAATAGCGCGCCCTGCGCTGTCATTGGTGCCAGGCGCGAGTCCGCGATCGCAAGTGCGCATGCGCGAGCGCCGTTGCGGGCGCCCAGGTCCTAGTGCCTGCTGATTAGGGCGCATTGGCGTTCTGCGCATGAGCAGACCCGTGCGCCGTCGTGCTTGCTGACATTGCCCATCCCTACGGGCATCCTCCGGGTGCCCAACTGATCTTTCCTCCGTGGGTGGTTGTGATAGAACTCCCAGACAAGTCTGGGGGCGTGAACATTTTGAGCTGGCTCCCATGAATTCTCCTCAGGACCATAACCCTTCCATTTAATCAGGAACTGTGTCTGGCCGCCCCTTTTCCTGCAATCGATGATTGCTTCTACCTCAAATTCCTCTTGTTCGTTAATGGTTACAGCCTCCGGGGATCTGGACCTTCGATCAGGGAAGAGATCTGGCTTTTCTGGCTTTAGTAGCGACACGTGGAAGACTGGGTGAATCTTGAAGGTTGCTGGAAGTGTAAGTTCATACGCCACTTTATTGATTTTCCGTTTCACCCGGAATGGACCCATAAACTTTGGCCCCAGTTTTTTTGAAGGACATGACATCTTTAAATTAGTAGTCGCTAACCAGACCTGATCCCCCGGTTGCAAGATTAGTTTGCCTCTTCTTCTCTTGTCAAAAGCCCAAGTGCGCATGCGTGAGCGCCCAGGTCCTAGTGCCTGCTGATTAGGGTGCATTGGCGTTCTGCGCATGTGCAGACCCATGCGCCGTTGCGCTTGCTGACAGCTAGTATGCATGCCTGACAACATCAGCAGATACCAGATACTGATGGGAAGGAACTTCTATGCCCCTGTCCATCTCTCCTAGAGTAACTGCCTGTCTGCTGGAATCTCCTCCATGCTCTTCAGACTGTGCTAGGAGACACAGCAAACCTTCAGGCAATGGCACATATTGATGTACCATCCTGGAGGAGTTGGACTGTCTGTGCAAGCTCTGTAGGGTCCAGGTCCTGCTACCAGTAGTGACACTGACCCTAACCAAATGCAAAACTAGTGAAAAACAGTCAGAAAAGATGAGCAGGGAAATAAATGTCAGTGGCCTGCACCTGTAAAACCATTCCTGTTTTTGGAGTCATCTCATTGTTGCCCATCTAGTGCACCTGTTGTTAATTTCAGTAACACCGAAACTGATTAACAACCCCCTCTGCTACTTAACTGACCAGATCAATATCTCAGGAGTTTAATTGACTTTCAAAAAGTTAAAATAGCTATAAATATTAAGAAAAGAGCAGTTACAAAATATAAAAATGAAGGAACACTACCATATTTTAAAAGTTACAGAATATTTAAAAAAGTAGTCAAGGCTGCAAAACTTAGGACAACTCCCAAAAATTATTCAAATATATTAACATTAAAAAGGTCAAGTCTGAGCATGTAGGCTGTCTACTAGATAATTTTGAGTTGGTTACTAGGGACATAGAGAGGGCAAATTTATCAAACATCTTCTTAAGCTTTGTGTATACAAAAAAAATGAGGAAGCTCAAGTTAATGGGGACAATATTGACACAGCCCCAAATGACCACAATGGCTCAAAAGTGACACCGTTCAGAAACATTTAGACAAAGTAAAGGTAAATAAAACTTTTGGACTAGATGGCTTACATGCAAGGGTCCTCAAAGATCTGAGCTCTATTATATCTAAGCCATTATTTCTAATTTTTAGAGACTCTTTAATGACAGGCATGGTAGTCCTGGATTGGGGTAAGGCCAATGTCATGCCTATATTTAAAAAGGGACCAGAATCTTTACCAAGTAACTACAGGCCGGTTGGTTTAACTTCTATAGTCAGGATGATACTGGAGAGTTTAAAAAAAGAACACATAAAAGAGTTTTTGCTAGAAAATTATATTATAAGCTATAGTCAGCATGGATTCACAAAAGAACAAAGTTGTAAAACAAATTTTACTTCTTTTTATGAAGAAGTAAGCAAAAGCTTAGACAAAGGAATGGCTGTGGATATCGATTTGCCAAAGTGTTTGACATAGTTCCCCACACACAGCTAATGAGTAAATTAAAGTCTATAGGCTCAGAAAATTCAGTTTGTTAATAGATAGAAAATTGGCTAAAATACCGTGTTCAGAGAGTAGTGATTAATGATTCATACTCTGAATGGTTTCAAGGTTATTAATGGTATACACCACAGGTCAGTGTTGGAACCCTTACTTTTTAATATATTTATAAATTATATATGGTCTGGGATTAAAAGTACCATTTCAGTGTTTGCACCAAGCAATGCAGTGGAAGTGTGGGGTAGATTTACTAAAACTGTTGCACTCAGAATCTGATGCAGCTGTGCATACTAGCCAATCCGCTTCTAACCTCAACTTGTTCAATTAAGCTTTAGCAATAAAACCTGGAAGCTAATTGATTTCTATGCAGATGTGGGCCTGACTTTGCACTCTCCAGCTTTAGTATATAAACTATGTCTTTACAGGTATTCTCCAATTTACAAGCCGACCACAAAGCACTATTTATTGGGCAAATATGTGGTAAATGAGGTTTAAAGGCCAAGTTCATTTTGTGAAAAAAAAATATACATGCACATGCATTATTTTTTTTCTAAGAAGCCTGCAGAGGATTGCACCCACGATCTGCTGGCTCCTGCAGGCTCTCAGGATAGCTGTCTGTCCATACCACTGATACAGTCAGGCAGTTACTTGAGTGCAGGAAGAGCAATGAACTATGCAAGTTTACCAGTGACCTCGTAGATTAACTAAAAACTAAAAGCTGTCAGCCACAATGGCTGATCGTACATGACTATTAATTCACAGGAAACTGAATGAATGACATGGCCCTGTGGGCAGAACCCCACATGGCTATGCTATTTTAAAATTGTGAAAGCGGATGCGAGGAGACGTCCTCCGTACGTCAAATTGAGGGGGGATCTGGGGGAGAAAGTGCAGATGCTGGAACATGTTACATGCTCCACCTTAAAAACAGGTGAAATATGTAACATATTCCACAGGTGAACTTATCCTTTAATATTGTGTATAAGACATGCTGCGCTTAATGCAGCATGTTTTATACACAATATTTATTTCACACACTAAGTGTGCTTGCAGCTTACTATTGTTCCTGATGTTTCATTTATATTTCAGTTAAATGAGGTTTAATTTTGATAAAAACATACAGTACATACTGTACATTATACTTTCTAGGAGGACAACACCTGAGGAAGTCAATGGAGAAGGGTCTGCGTGTTCTGGTAGATCATAGACTTAATAATAGAAGGATCGGGGTGTCCTGATAGAGCATAGACCTAATAATAGAATGCAATGCCAAGCTGCAGTTTCTAAAGCTAGCAAAGTACTTTCTTGTATTAAAAGATGTATAGGCTCAAGAGAGATACATAATTTTGTCCCTGTACAAATCATTAGCAATAACTCATCTAGAAAATGCAGTTCAGTTTTGGGCACCAGTTCAGAGAATGCTAACCAAAACTGACAAGCAGCATGGAGGATCTCTGCTATAGATAAGATTAGCTGAACTGAATATATTCTCTCCTGAGAAGAGGCGATTAAAGAGGGATATGATCAACATGTATAAATGCATATGCAGTCCATATAGTGAACTTGGTGTAGAGTTATTCACTTTCAGGTCATTACAGAGGACAAGGAGACATGCATTACGTCTGGAGGAAAAGAGATTTAACCTTCACATACGGAAAGGCTTCTTCATAGTATGAGTTGTGAAAATGTGGAATAGACTCCCTCAAGAAGAGCTAGATGCATTTCTAAATACACAAAATATAACTGGATACTAATTTTTAGAGGTAGTAACTCCTGGGGTAGTTGATCCAGGGAATAGCCGTTTGCCTTCCAGGGGATCAGGAGGGATTTTTCCTCCCCCACTGGAGCAAATGGGGCAATGCTTTATTGGGGTTTTTTGCCTTCCTCTGGATCAACTATGGGTAAAGGATAGTGTAAATTGTGTGTGTTTTTAATTGGTTGAACTTCTAGCGCCACCCTGAAGGAGCCGCTGGTCATTTTGGGTTCTCTGTTCGGGGCCTCAACTCCAAGAACAATTTTGAAACACCCCCCCCCCCGACACACCTGGTTGAATGGGAATGCTGCAAACACAAGTGCCAGAGAATAGTGTAAAAAGAATAGCTTTACAAGATAATGCTTTACTAGAGATTATTACTTCAGCAGGAGACAAAAAGAAGGGTCAGTTATGGGTGTTCACCAGCTTACAAAATATAGCATTAAACAAAGTCACAAAAATATACAGTAGGGATGACCGTGTTATGAGGCTAAAATGCAGGACCAACAAATTCCAACTAATCCTATGATTCCAGGAGTAAGAGGGGGCAGAGGAGACCTTTGGTCAAACCGCTCCCTCTACTTCCTGCTGCCACAAGCAAAGAAAGCACTATATAGGAAGAAAAAAGCGCCTCTAAGTGCAGTATGTCAAAACATTTATTAGGGAGCAATGTTAAAGCACTCACATGGTAAAAAAGGTAAGAAAGCTCAGATACGTAAGGTAATGGCCGAGTCCTCGCTGCAATAGCCGTGTCCACGCTAAGGGAGACTGTGGATGGTCACAAGAAGCTAGCCAGCATGTGAAGTCTCTGAAGATGACGTCTCGAGTGCACCTTGGAGCGCAACGTCGACGTGAGCGTGATGACGTGGGAGAGACCAGCATGCAAAGTGACCCACTTCGGAGCATACGCTAAACCACTAGAAGGCAGAAGTGCGCTCCTTTCTAAAGCTGCGCTCCTTTCTAAAGCTGAAACGGAGGATGTGGCTATGTGTGTGTGTGTGTGTGTGTATATATATATATATATATATATATATATACAGAGAGAGAGAGAGGAATTCCAATAACCAATTAACAAAGATAAAAGGCAATTATAAATGGCAATCATAAAAGCACATCATGGATTAAGGGTGCACGGCTTAAAAATTACAGAAAAAATAGAGAAAAGATACATGAAAAAATAAAAAAATAATAAAGAATATATATACATAAAAAAAGTATTAAAAATACATATGAAAAAGATATAAAACAATAGTAACAGAAATATTGTATAAAAATGATTGTTATTATTCTTAATAACAGTAATAATACATTGTACAACTCTCTCTCTCTCTATATATATATATATACTGTATATATATATATATATATATATATATATATATATATATATATAAGCGTATTGGGATAGTATGTATGAAATTGAATAAATAAATGTGTATAGCACATGATAGATATAAAATATACAATATAAATATATATATCAATTCACAAAAGAAAGAGTGCATTCAACAATAGGAATGCACACATGCACTAATAGATAAGCACTGAATCCAGCCCCTCGGACACAGTTTGGAGACTACTGCCTTATATACAGTACATGCAAAAAAAAAATAGAAACAGTGTAGATTGAAGGAGCACTAAAGTAAAATTTATTACATATAGTATCAACGAAAAGCATTAATCACAGATACAAAATGTTGTATTAGTATTATTGAAATATTTTTTCTTTTTTTGAAAGTCTGAATCTCCTCAATCTATCTCTGTAGCTACTGCTTTTTGGCTCTTGATAACAGCCAGCAAAGGGAGTGATATATCACCTTCCTGCTAAATGCAAAAATGAAAGCACAACCCCCCTGGCACCCTTCAGAAGTGCATTTTCCAAGGAAGGAGCTGGTCACAAGATGGTGTAGACATTAGCTATGCAGTGTGCCCATCAGTTGCTTGTCTTCATTCTATCAGACTTGCTTCTGGAACAGTAATCAAGCAACTGGTCAGCACAGTGTGGCTTAAGTCTGCACCATCCAGTGACCAGGAGGAACATGCTAATCTAAAGGGTTCTTAGTAATGTGCTCTATCCCTCAGGCTCATCAGTTGTCATCACTACACTCTCTTCTTTCAGTGCATCTGAGTATGCGACTGCAAAGGGAGATATTGAGAGAGCAGAATGAATTGTAGACACAGGAATAAATGAAATGGAGGTAGATGGAGATCTCTGAAACAATTCTAAGGTAATTTTAAAGAAACAGCATGGAACAACTGAAAATTAAACTTGAAGTATAATGTATTTTTTACCATGCAGAGCTTATTACTAATGTCCATATAAAAGAACATCTGGGTAGCAGTGAGCATAACATGATTTCATTTATTGTTAGCTGTAAACAACAAGCACATACAGGAAAAATAAAAACACTCAGCCTTAAGAAAGCTAATTTTCCAAGGCTAAGAGCTGCTCTCCAAGACTTAGACTGGGAGGGGATATTGGCATCAATGAACACAACACAGAAATGGGAGTTCTTCAAAAAGACTGTATGTGAACACACTGCAAAATATATTCCCATGGACAACAAGTTTAAAAGGCTAAAAATCAAACCTATGTGGCTTACGGCCAAAGTAAAAAAAACTATAAATAATAAGAAAAGAGCTTTTATAAAATATAAAAATAAAGGAACGCTATCATCGTTTTAACATTACAAAGAATATAACAGAATATGTAAACAGGAAATTAAGGCCGCAAAAATTGAAAAATGAATGACAGATTGCAAAAGATAGCAGGACAAACCCCCAACAATTCTTAAAATATATAGAAATCAAAGTGAGCGCTCTCCTGTCAGCAGCCAATGCACTAAAGGTAATCACAGCAAACCTTAAACAACATTCAACAAAATAAAGTGCAGTGCTATATGTTCTTATTATGTTAAAAATAGCCCACACAAAAAAATTGATCTGGGTATATAGTTCATATAATGAAATCCACCTATTATAGCAGAGATATCAGGATGTTGAGGTGAGAGCAAATAGTAAAAGTGCGCACTCACCGGATGCGCATAAATATAGCGCATGTAATCAGTATCCACCGAGATCACTTAGGCAGGGGGAGCGGATGAGCTTCCAGAACAGATCATCAAATCTTGGTGATGTGTGGTTATACTGCTAGGTCCAGAGGTCCCCTTAAGGTTGGGCAGGAATCAGCCTGGATAAAGGACTCCCTCTCTCTGGTGGTAGTGGATTGAGCGGGGTGTCCTGAAAATGAATAGGTGCGTGTACTGAGTGCTACCCCACCACCGCACAGCAAGACTTCGCTTAGCTCAGGTTACTTTGCCCTCTATCAGCAGCCATCAGCTTCCTCTGACCCCACGTGCTTCCGCCTCACTGGGTGTAGGCACGTGGGGTCAGAGGAAGCTGATGGGCTCTCTCATATTTAAGTGCTGTCCTGGCCCCATGCCATGCCTCCTGCTTGCAGAATGGCCAAAATCCCCTAAGTATGCAGATCAACCCCTCCTCTCCTCCACCCACTGCAGGGAGAGGTATCAGATCTGCAAAGCCCTCAGCCCTGACCTAAAAATTATCTGGCTGACTCATAACCAGGCTGACTCATCCCAGGATGCTATTCAGCCTCTAACTAAAAACCTAGCTAGCTCCCGATGGCTAACTAGAGGGGAGCTACAGACAAGAGACATACAGGGAACACTGGGGGTGCTGAGACTAGCAGTGCAGGGGAAGACTGCTTAAGACAGCCAAGGTAAATAACACAATTCAGGGTGAGCATGGAAGGCACACTAATGAAGCAATATGGAGGGGGGCTCTTATGCCCTCCCAACCATTCTGTGCGCAAATTAATATATAAAAATACATATATATATTTGCACAACAACTTCTTATATTAGTGGCTCAACACCATGGTAAATGTCCTCTCCATTAATCTGGAGACCTAAGATCTGGTGACCAACACAGCAGTACTCACAAACAGGGCTGCTGTTAGAAACCACAGGGCCTCTTACATCCAACCTGACAGGGCTCCCCCAAACCACAGGGCCCCATACAGCCAACCTAACAGGGCCCCCCATCCTCACAGAAAAACACAGGTTACTATACTTCAGTTATTAATGAACACAATGAGTGATTGGTACTGATCACTCATTGTGTTCATTCAGGAATGGAAGGGTCTGGTAAATTACTGGAACCGATACCCTGTATGTTCCTCTCTGCAGCAGCTGAAAGCCAGCCGGTGGGGGGGGGGGGGGGGAGGAGAGAGGAGAAGATGCCAGCTCTCAGATGCTGCAGAGAGAGCCATACAAGGGATTGGTTCCAGTAATTGCCCCGCTCACCCTTCCTGCCCACAGTCAATTTACCCAGCTGCCTGGACCCCCCTGCTAGCCTGGGCCCTGTACAGGAGGACTGGTGGTACCCCCTTATCCACAGTCCTGCTCACAAACTGCTCTCCCCTACTGTCACTGCTTTGACAGTTCTTTCAGAGGAACATCTATATATGCATTGTGATTTTAAGAACTGCTTACCAAATGTAGGGACAAAATTTGATTTCTTTTTTTTAAGAGCGAACACCAAGATAGAAAGCGCTTCAGAGGAGACATTGAACACATTGAACACAGTACATTTTCGGCAGTGTAGAAATAATTGCGGTTTGGTTGATTACACTTGTTAAGCCAATTGCTAACAGAGGAAAGGCAATGCTCTGCCAAGTTTAGTTTTCTGTTTCATATTTTAACACATCTCTTTCCACACAATAACTTTCTGTCTGCTCAGAATTTCATCAAATCTGTCAGCTCACATTTATTTCATATTATGACATGGCACTAAATTGTGTAAAGGTCAAGTGAAAAAATGTCCCTTTTACTACATCATATTTTTGAATTGGTAAAGGTCATTTCTCTCTGCAATTCTGTTAAAGAAGATGTGCCTTTTTTTGACAGTCACTTTAATTTTATAGAAAATGCATACTGATCTTTCCCTTTTTTCAGTTGCACCCATTTTTTGAATGGCAGAGAGCTGTGTTCACTGATGAGTTCTGGTCATGTTTGGATCAGAATAACTAAGGAAAACATGTATGGAAAAAGTGTAAAAAGAATTGATTCATTGGTGAATATAGAAATCTTGTCAGCTCCACCCCACTCTGTTATAGAAAAGAGGATAGGAGAGGATTTCTCTAGCTCTGCTCTGTTTAAGTTGTACTGATACAGTACAATGAGCAAGCGTTGTCGCCCTAGAGCAGAAAATATATTATTGGTTGAATTACCAGGTTAAAATAAAGGAAAAAAACATGACAAAAAAGAAAACTAATGTAGTCATCACATCTAAGAACCTATTAAACTGCAATATATTACATTTTTGTCTTTGGATCTAGAAATGCTTTAAAGTAGATCTAAGCCCTAACTGTGTAACTGTGTTACATTTAACAGGACAATTGGTGGGCAACCAAAGAACATGGCTTTACCAGGTTATCTTGAATTGCATCAAGAGACAGGGGACATTGGTGATATCATGCCCCCACTTTATGCCATGTCAGGGCTTTCCAGGTAAGACCTCTCTGTAGAAATAAAGATAGAATGGATGTGTATATACAAATAATCCCTATAACTAATCACTCTATATAGTGCAAGGCCACCAATACTTGGGTCAACTGTAGTGACCCTAGACAATCTTGTCTCAGTGTTATTCTATGCTAAGTGGAGCTGCCCCTAATTAAGTATGATTAACACTTTGCAACATGCAAATAAAATATAAATAAATAGGTGCTATATTTGCCCAAACAATAAACTTCATATAGTGCAGTAAGTACAAAATTAGTACCACCTGAGGGTTATCTCAATTTTGGTCCATGCAAAGAATTTTTAGCCTACAGCACCTGCTATTCCCAGTCGGTCTCCCATCCAGGTACTAACCAGGTCTGACCCTGCTTGTCTTCTGAGATCAGACAAGATTGGGCACATTTAGGGTGATGTGGCTGTAGGTGGCTGTAGGTGGCTAAATGTGCCTAGACCAAAAAGATATTGTAACTCCTCCGTATAGAAATTCAACCAATAGTGAACATGTGAAGTAAATAATGAAAAATCATGAATATAATGACAACTCTTGTAACTGTCCTAAAATAGAATAATAGAAAATTCCAAAGAGGGTTAAAAAATCAAAAAATGTGAAAAAAATAAAAAAATATATAAAAATAAAAAAAAATATATAAATAAATGTGTCTGTGATCTTCACCACGTGTTCAGAACTGTGAAGTGTAGATGACTCACTCACCAGATCCTTTGACCCGAGTTATGGTGGTCAAATGCGCCTTTCGGTTATATAAAGAACCACCGTTTCTTGTTGGATTTTCCATTTTTCTCCCTCTAAATCTCCTTGGATTATAGCCAGATATAAGGGATTCCAGTAAGTTTTCCAGTAATATACTTTAGGTTGGTTTTAGATATTCCTCCCATGGGAATGCAGCCGGCCAATGAATGAATCAGACAAGCGAATAGCTTATCTAAGTGTTGTACTTTAATAGGAATATAAATCACATAGACAAAAAGTATTCCACTCACTTGTACAGGTGCTTGTAAACCAGCACCAGTGTTTCAGGCATATATGTTTTTAAAGATGGCCTCTTACATTTCGCCCAAAAAGGCGTCTCCAGGATATGGCAGTCGTCACTTCCTGAAGACGCCTTTTTGGGCAAAATGCACATGAGAGCGTCATTACGTCACTTCCATGTCCGGGAATAGCTGACTTGAAGTGCAAAGCGGCCATCTTTAAAAACATATATGCCTTTGTTTATGTGATTATGATATGATTTGTGATAGGGATATGATTTTAGGATACTGTGGGGGTAAAAGTTAGAGAAGGTATATGATTTTAGGATATGGTGGGTGGAGAGTTAAAAGTTGGGCATTTGTGGATGAGGAGGGTCAAGTGTGGATTGAGGTGAGGAAACTAACATGACTAAATTAGGGTACCTCCTGGTCCCGGAGTGACATGAGCACTGGTTCTACCCTGTAAGATATTGGTCAGGGGCTTCCAGGAGTAGACCCTTGTGGGTTATATCCCAGTTGTATTGGATAAGATTACTTTAAAGGTGAAGGCTCTCAATTAAAGTGTTACTAATCCCACAACAGTAAAATCAGGCTGTATATGTAAAGCATGCTTGTTATATTCACTGGGGAAGCTAAGGGGTTAATCATCTGCATTGTGTAAAAAGGATGTTTGATCCTGTCTTCTCTGATCCTCCCTTCTTCCACAGTCCCCATTCTATCTGCTGATAGAACAGAGCCTTGGGGGGCAAACTACACAAGCTCTTTGGTGTGTATTGCTAAAGAGGTTTTTATCACTTTGACAGTGTGAAAGTGATCAGCACAGGGCCAAAACAGGCACTGTCGAGACAGAGGATCAGGGGTCCTGCAGCCTCATAAGACAATAAGGGAAGAATTAAAACTCTTCCTACAAGCTTTAACCAGTGCTCTGCTGGACACTTATAGAAGTCAAAATACTGCTCTAACTTCTGATGAGAAAAGGTTTTTAGCTTTTTATTTTATATTTACTAATATTTCCATGTTCTGTGTACTGTGGGAGACCAGATATAGCGAATACAGGGTCAAGGGTTTAGTAACACTTTAAGGGTAAAGTGAAGAATCCTAACATTGTGAAAAAAAGATAACAGGGTAGACTACTCTCGGATCCCTCATGTTCAGCACATTATGTGTCTAAGACAAGAAACAATACATTATGCAGACTGTAAACACAGGGAATGTTGAAACAGTAAGGTATATCCATAGCTATGACAATGTAGCCATCTATTATCTAGCAACTGAGTAGTCCTCAGCCTCGTTTCTCAACAATTCCATACCTATTACAAACTTTGTTTTGCATAGCAGTTTTCAGTTAAACTTGGGCCAGACAGAAAAAAAGGCATGGTACGGCTGAATGAGCAAAAAGCAGATTACTTGCAAATAGTCTCAGGTATAGGACCAAAGAGTTTCTCATACTGAGCTGGACTGTTTTCCCAATGGTGGGCTGGTTGCTCAGTAACTTCTTGGTTGTGTTACAGTAGTAAACAGAACGATCATGTGACTGCTGCTGCTGAAGAAGCCTAGCTTTGGACCAATATGTTCTATGCCATGGACTTTGGGCACCATCTTGAGAGAACCTGTGTCTCATTAAACAGAGTCCTCTCAATATTTGGGTGACCATCTTTGAGCCAAAGGTACTATATATAACCTGGATCATGGGGGGGCCCGCAGTGTGGGATGTCCAGGCAGGGATAGGAATCCATTTTGTCAGGGATAGGCCTCTAGCTAGGGAAAGGTTCCTGATGAAAAGGGATGGCACAGGTCTATATGCAGCTGTTTCTGAGAGAGGACAGAGGGCTAAGAAGGGTCTCAGATCATAAACACCATTATCCTGGACTGGTGACAGTATACGACATAGCAGCTGGCCTACGGAAGCATCATTACTGAGAGGGTCTTACCAAAATAAGTTCAGTGTTTGCAGATGCAAAGCACACCTCACTTAACTTCCTGTAAAATAAAAAAAATTGCTTAAAAGGAAAAGTTGTGATGCCTGTTTCCTTTAATCCACCACCACATAGTAAGCACCCACTACATGAAATGTTGGTGGTGGAGTCTGCTGGGAAGGAGAACCACTGAGTTTGTGGGGAAGATAAATATGCCTTATTGGAGCCCATCAGAGTGATAGCCACATCACTTGCAGCAGCGAAATAACACTGAATTTCTGCTGTTGGGGTGATCCACATGGATCCCATCTCTTATCAGCATTATGTCATGTTGGCTGGAGTTGGGGCCAGTAATCAAACTCTGTGTTGCAGACTAGCAGGATGGGACCAGAATCGTAGGGAGGTGCTCACATCACCATGACCAAGCATTGCCCCCCAGGAAGTTATCCCATTTGATATGATATCCATTTACAAAATTGAGCCACTGAAGAATACAAAAAGTTTTAGCAGATATAAATGTTTCATTGTTTAAGCATGAATCCAATGAAATCTGTAGATGCAGATAAATCACTCAGGTGCCATGGTATAATTTTGCTCATGGTGCCATGCAAGGCTAACCCTGACCAGGCAGGTCTTTGCTGAAAACAAAATGTTATCAAACACAACAAAAAAGAACTGAGGCATTAAATGATGTTAAACTAGCCTGAAAAAAAGAACTTGATCTCTTCATGTGCAAATCAGAAGAGCAGAAATAAAAGCCAGCAAATATGACTTGAAATGTAGGTCAGTTCTAATGTGAGTTAACTTCTGAGGTTAGCTTCAGTGATAATGTACTACACATGTCCAGGCACATTATAGGAAGGATACATGGCAGCTGGTAGTGATGTATCCTTCTGCTGGCTTTCATATACAGTCATGGAAACCAGCTTTTTATTTTAGATGGAAGTAGATAGATGCCCTTTCCGTTATCATGGTCTTGTTGTGGCTGTAAGGCTACTTAAGCCAGTCTCTTAAATACATTGAGTGCTGGATCAGGGCTGCCTGATTTGACTTTATGATTTAGTGTATTTTTTCTTACTTCTGGAACACTGCAGACTGTAAATAAAACTGACTGTTTTAATTTGTACCAGTGCTCCTGGCTTTTTATTCAGTTCATGCTTGACTGAGGATGTAAACTCATTCTACTCCAGGAGAAAAAAGGCCACTCAATTTTAAAAGAAAGAAAAACTAAAAATACATAACAGATGTTCAACTATTCTTAAATAGATGAGGTTTTGGTTTGCCACTACCATGGGTTTTAGGAAAAAACCCTTGGATTTGAGATTTGTGGTTCCAGTGAAGGGGGGGGGGGGGGGTTTACTTAAGCCAGTCCCCCTCACTATAAAAAGGGGCACCAGGGGCATTGCTAGCACTCGGGATCTTGGACTGATTTTTCTTTTATTTGCAGAGATTCAGCAGTTGATGGCTTCGGTTCCAACCTGTTGGTCTGTCTACCTCCTCTCAGAGCTGTAACACAGAAACAGACAAAGTGTTCCAAAACTCCAATTCAACTCTGTGCAAAACGTCTGACAGGCAGTGGGAGAGCCAGAAGCCAGGGGCAGAACCTGTCAGTTGGCAAAGCACACAAATAACAGAAAACGAGTGTGGGCAGTCGCAGTGTCAGGACCTGGAACACTTACCAACAGAGCACAGGGCTATATAAAGTACTGCCCATGGGATGCTATCCTTTTCACCTTAAAGTGTCTTCATTTTGCCACTCAATCCTCATGTTGCATTGCATTTCCTCTAATAAATTCAGCAAACCTTATGTACAGCGCCATCAATACATCATTTACTTTCCACTGGACAATATTCCACTGAAATAGAACAGAACCAAAATTAAGAAAGCATGTACTGTACAGGAACCTTAAAAATTGCTGCTTTCTCAAAAAACAGAAACTCAGAAGAGCTGATGCAAGCTCAACTCCAGCTAAAACTGTTTTCTTTCACTTTTATTGAATAGACTTTTGGGGCAATCACAGCATTGGGACCCAGTGCACTCACTGACAGAAGCAAAGCCAAACCAATGTGAGTACATTTCAGGGAGGTAGGAAAGAATGCATTAAGGTAAAAAACCTTGAGCCTTTAGAACCACTTTAAACGGTACTTATTCCTGGCCCTTGCACTCTGTGTAATGTACTTCTAACCTGTGTGCTCTGTGTTTTGACTTACTCCTGACTCCTGAACTCCCTGCATTACATAGTCCTGTCTCCTGTGCTTTGTGCATTTTGTACTCCCATGTGCTGTGCTCGATGGGTTACATACTCCTGATCCCTGCACTGTACATTACGTACTCCTGACCCCTGTGGTCTGTTACTTACTTACTTGGTCCCTATGCTCTGTGTATTATTTACTCGACTTGTGTGTTTTAAAGTGATCCTAAAAGAATTAAAAAAACAGTAACAAAAATGTTATACTTCCCTGCTCTGTGCAATTGTTTTGCACAGAGCATCCCTGATCCTCTTCTTTTTGGGTCCCCCTTCTGTGGTCCTGGCCTATGGCTCCCACAGCCTGACCATGATGAAACTCAAGGGTGTATAGCAAACTTTCACTGGAACATGTGCTCTTGTGAAAGCTCAGCCTGTTGCATGGAAGGTACACCAGAAAGAGTGCCCTGAAGGAAACAGCACACAGTCAGTAAAAGTTCCTAGTGACTGAAATACACTATTTCTGTGTTTCAAAATGGTGGTAAGGGCAACAAAGAGAAAGTGCAAGATAGTTGAAATAAAAATAAGTTAGAAAAGCTGCACTCCTGCCACAGGAAAACACAACAAAGCCCACTGTATACATCCTACCCATTATGGATAGGGTGAATCATACACATTATGGTGAATCCTACATATTATTGTTGGGGTCTAATATGACATTGAGTTGGTTAATGGCCACAGTGGTAAATATCTAGATCTGGGGATCCACTATAACATCTGGGAAGACGAAAGACTGTTGCAGTTAATATCCAAATCTAAGGGTCTGGTATGAGAAGGATCTTGGTAAAGGTCACTGCAGTGAATATCCAAATCTGAGCTTCCAGTGTAACATAGAGAAGCAAGATGGCTGCTGCAGTAAATATGCAAATAAGGAGGTGGCAGGGGTATAGCCACTAAATGGGACTGTGCCTTTGATTTGCCTACTGTCTAACCTCCAAAAGGCAGGGCACATACAAAAAGGTCAGAGACTGTGTCCCTCAATGAACACTGGGAGAAATTGGTTTACACAAGTTAACTTGCTCTGTCCCTCAAAAATCATAATGAGAAATAATGAGAGTTTCAGTTATAACTAGATCTGCAAAGAATTTAGGAGATAGAATACCGGTTATTAGAAAAATCAATGATTTGGGGTCATTTGATCCAGTAGAACCAGTTAAAATCAGACTAAGAGAAAGTGCTGTTATACTTCAGCAGCCACAACACTTATTATAGCCCAGATGGAAGGGACAAAAAAGAACATTTTCTATAAAAATTAAATCTAAAGGTCGAAAAATAATTTACTGTATGGTCCTTGATTTGAAAGTAATAAACAAAATTAAAGATGTCCACACACTCACTGATTGTACCAAACCCACACACCCTGTTAGGACAGACCTGCAGTTAGCTATTTCATAGTTATTGGCTAACAGTTTTTCTGTTCCTCTACATTCAGATTCTTGGTACTGTTTGCTTTTACTTTTCAATCAGATCAGTATGTGTGGATGCCGTAAGGATGTGTCTTCAACCTTTCTGAGCACAGTGGTAAGCTCAAGGAATCAATGGACATCTCAGCATGACCACACAGTATTGTTATAAAATATTTTGCTGTGACATCAAGGAAATATATAAGATGCAAGGTAAGGAATTGCTGTGTCATCTAGCTAAAAAACAACAGAGCAAGCAAAGAGAAATGATAAAATTGACAGTATAGATCTGCACAACGGTAACATTTGTTTCATTTCAGATTCGTTTGTTAAAAATTTCATTTTGTCTAATTCGTTATGTTAGAATGATTTATTTTTAGAATTCATTTTGTGTATTCAGATTCATTTTGTATATTTATTATTTTCAAATAGTTTTGAATTCGAATTTCGGATGATGGCTATAATCTATTCTATTTCTTTTTCTATTCTAATCTATTCTATTTTTTATATTCTATTCTTTTATACTCCATTTTACTTTATTCTGTTCTATTCTATTGTATTTTTTAATATTCTATTCTGTTTTGCATAATTTATTTATGTTCTATTCTATTCTTTTATTTTCTATTCCATTCTTTTATTTTCTATGCTATTCTGTTTTATTCTATTCTTTTATAATCTATTCTTTTATATTTTATGCAATTATTTTATTCTATTCTTTTATATTCTATTCTATTAAGCAGCCTAAGTAGGCATTTCCCTTTTATAATTTATTGTATTTATTGCAAAATGTTTTGAATTCATTTTGAATTCAAATTCATTTTCAAATTCATTTTTGAATTTGGATAATTCCTTTCGGTAGAATTTATTTTGGATGTGTTAAAATTCATTACTATTGTGATTTAGAAATGTGGATACGAAATTATGTCCAAATTTTGATTTGTAATGAAACGTATTGCGTATGTCTAATTGCCAGGAAAAGATTGCCTTTTTAGGACATGCAAACTGGAGTTCTAACATAGGAACATGGTAGGAAAAAACAAGCCATTTGGATATGTTTCATGCCAGCTGGACTCAGCAATCATGGGTTCACTCAGCTATATCAGATCAGTAGCTGCATGCAAAGTGCTACTAAACAAAGTTGTAGATATTATTTTGCACCATGATTTAACTTTAATAGTCCCACATAATGTGCAGGAATTATTGCAAAGAGCTCAAACAAAACATTTGTCTGATGCAAGGTTCACAAAATATGTAAAATAGTGTAGCCTAACAGTGATGCATCCACTCTCACTCTTTCTTAAAGTCAGAATTTCATAACTTGCCTCCTGAAATTCTGGTCTATAAAACACGCTTTGAAGTATGTGTATATAATTCCTGAAAGATTTTTCTTCTTTGTTCCAAAGAGAATAAAAAGTAATTTTTGGATTTACAGATGGAGCTTGCCTGTTCTCTCCCTCTCGATTTGCCTCTGATGAGAACTATTTATGTTCAGTATAGAAAATAATTATGATTTCTGAATTATGTACCAGAAAAACAATCTGAGTATTGCTGGCTGAAATATAACATCTTCCTGTGTACTAAGTCTCTTGAAAAAAAGATGTGTTATTGTGCACCAAATATGTGAAACAGTTCTACAGTGTGTTCTATAAAATCCAAGTTTTATTTCCTGGCTAAAATCTCTGCTTCTATATTTGTCTAATCTCAAAAAGGAATAAATTCTGTTCTAAAAATGTGTCCAATTTTAACATTATCAATGTGCTCTCAATTTCAGTTTCCTTTACATATTCATGCTGAAATAAGGAGTCTCTCTCTCTCTTCCCTCTCTCTCTCTTGCCTTCCTCTCTCTCTCTCTCCCTCTCTCTCTTTTATCTACTACATGAAAAAAAATTATTATAAGGTGCAGTCTGCTTGCGCTCTCTCTCACTCACAAATAGTGAAAGTCTGAAAAGATATTAAAATAATATGGTTGCATAAGTGTGCACACTCTTAAACTAATACTGTGTTGAAGCACCTTTTGATTTTATTACAGCACTCATCTTTTTTGGGTATGAGTCTATCAGCATGGCACATCTTGACTTGGCAATATTTTCCCACTCTTCCTTGCAAAAACATTTCAAATCTGTCAGATTGCGAGAGCATCTCTTGTGCACAGCCCTCTTCAGATCACCCCACAGATTTTTGATGGGATTCAGGTCTGGGCTCTGGTTGGACCATTCCAAAACTTTAAACTTCTTCTGGTGAAGCCATTCCTTTGTTGATTTGGATGTATGCTTTGGGTCGTTGTCATGCTGAAAGATGAAGTTCCTCTTCATGTTCAGCTTTCTAGCAGAAACCTGAAGGTTTTGTGCCAATATTGGCATTTGGAACTATTCATAATTCCCTCTACCTTGACTAAGGCCCCAGTTCCAGCTGAAGAAAAATGGTCCCAAAGCATGATGCTGCCACCACCATAGTTCATTGTGGGCATGGTGTTCTTTTGGTGATGTGCAGTGTTGTTTTTGCGCCAAACATATATTTTGGAATTATAGCCAAACAGTTCAACCTTGGCTTCATCAGACCATAACACATTTTCCCACATGCTTTTGGAAGACGTTAGATGTGTTTTTGCAAAATGTAGCCATGCTTGAATGCTTTTCTTTGTAAGAAAAGACTTCTGTCTTGCCACTGTACCCCATAGCCCAGACATATTGAGAATACAGGAGATTGCTGTCACATGTACCACACAGCCAGTACTTGCCAGATATTCCTGTAGCTCCTGTAATGTTGCTGTAGGCCTCTTGGCAGTCTCCCAGACCAGTTTTCTTTTTATCAATTTTGGAGGGACATCTAGTTCTTGGTAATGTCACTGTTGCGCCATATTTTCTCCACTTGATGATGTCTTCACTGTGTTCCATGGTATATCTAATGCCTTGGAAAGTCTTTTGTACCCTTCTCCAGACTTATACCTTTTAACAATGAGATCCTACTGATGCTTTGGAAGCTCTCTGCGGACCATGGCTTTTGCTGTAGGATGCGACTAAGAAAATGTCAGGAAAGACCTATTAGAACAGCTGAACTTTATTTGGGGTTAATCAGAGGCACTTTAAATGATGGCAGGAGTGTACTGACTCCTATTTATCATGATTTTGAATGTGATTGCTTAATTCTGTACACAACTACATCCCCAGTTATAAGAGGGTGTGCACACCTATGCAACCACATTTTTTCAGTTTTTTTATGTTTACTTCCCCCCCTCCTAAAAGATTTCAGTTTGTTTTTCAATTGCATTGTATGGTTTATAGGTCATATTAAAGGTGGAAAAAATTCTAAAATGATTTATCTTTGTCTCATTTTTACATCACATAAACCTGACATTTTAACAGGGGTGTGTAGACTTTTTATATCCACTGTTTGCTGCTTCCATCTTGTCCAAAACAAAGACAAAACAAAGACACAGAAATACAATTTCTGCCTGTTCTATCCCTTCTCATTTCTGGGCTATTCACAGCGGTTTGGCATTTGTGTTGCTTAGTTATATGCTTTTTTTCTTATCTCAGTATGCAAAAAAAACACATTCATTGTTTGTTTCCTGATTCTAAATACTGACTCAATTGCATTTTGTTCAAGCAGGCATTTTAGCTGTGGTGCAAACCTGTATGCTTTTTCCATAGCCCAAAAAAGACACTTTTTTAATGGATGCGAATTGGCTGCTCAAACTCTCAGAAATTGTGACCTGTTCAAAAAGACTTTCTAGCTGTGATGCATACTTGTATGCTATTTCTATCATCAGTACCCAAAAAGACACTCATTTTTTTTTAGTAAATGCCTGCTGAAACTTTCAGAAATTGCAGCTAGTTCAAATGGGCTTTCTAGGTGTGATGCAAACCTGTATGTTATTTCCACTGTCAGTGTCCAAAAAAGACAATTTTTTTCAGATCCTTAATAGCTGATCAATCACAACCTTGGTGTGGCACAAACGTTTATGTTGTTTCCATTGTCTGTCCTGTCCCCCAAAAAAGACATTAGTATTTTTTTATACAAATGCTTAAAGAATATGTAAATCCAACAATTCATATTCCTGATATTTACCATCACAGTGACCTCTTACATAGGGTGTCCCCATTTTAGTGCCCCTTTACATTAGTTGTCCCCATCAGAGTGCCCCTTTCCATCATATGTTCCCATCATAGTGCTCTTTTCCATCACACGTGTCCATCAGAGTGCCCCCTTTCCATAATATGTACCCATCAGAGTGCCTCTTTCCACAATATGTACTCTCCAGAGTGTCCCTTAACATAATATGTGCCCATCAGAGTACCCCTTAACAAAATATGTGCCCAGTGTGCCCCTTAAGATAAAATGTGCCCATCAGAGTGTCCATTAACATAAAATGTGCCGATCAGAGTGCGCACTGGTATATATAATATTTTTTTATATCTATACACAAAGGTTTTGCCTTCCATTTATTTGTTAAACTGAATGGATTCTTTTATAAGGTGTACAATCACTTTAACGCCAGCTTAATCTCTCAGAAATTGCAGCTTGTTCTAAAAAGCTTTCTAGCTGTGGTACATATCTGTATACTATTTCCTACATCAGTGTCCAAACACAGACACTTTTTTCAGATGCTAAATGCCTGCTCAATCTCTCACAAATTGTTACCTGTCTATACAGGCTTAAAGTGGAAGTAAATGCACTTTTGTATCTTTTACCTATAAATCAGCTTATAATAAAGCTTACCTGCAGGTGAAATGAATATCTCCTAAACATGCACCATTTAAGAGATATTCGTTATTAATGATATCCTGTGCATGCATTCTGAAGGAAGGGCATATCCATGCTGTTCCTTCAGAGCACTGTGCTGTGGCCTGAGACTTCCGCGCATGTGTGGGAGTGACGTCATCATGGCTCGGCCAGCCCGATGGCAGGAGCTCATGAACCCGGTTGACATTACCTTGCAGAGGATTTAAATTTTTTTTTTAATTACCGTTTCCTACCGTTTTAATGACTGTGCTGCAAAACTTTCACATTTTATCCACCTTTAGTCTTCAAATGAAGACACAAACATTAGATATCAAGGTGCAATCTGATTTTCTCTTTCCTTCCAAAAATTGTGGCCTGTCCGATAAGGCTTAAAAGATGTCCTTCAAAACTGTTCCATTTTTCAGTCTGTACTCTATCTTAGAAAATAGCTTTTAATTTTCTTTTTTCTTTTTTAAGGCCTCTTTCACATGGATGTTACAGTCGGGTCCACCTGCCTGTTTTTCAGGCAGACCCGATCAGAACCTCTATTCTCCTCTATTGAGCGGCAGGTGTCCGTTTACACCCAACACACCGAAATCCAATCTGATCCAATTCGCCAAAAAGAGAAGAATGGATCCATTCCCCTTCCCTCCGTCCATCGGATTGGATGAGATGGCAGTCGGATGGAAATGGACAGGTGCTCCATTTCCATTTGACCATCCATAGAGGACAACAGGCTGTGTGTGTGTCCGCTCTGCAGCAGCGGAGTGGACACGGACCTGTCATCTGCTTGCTCAGCGGGGATCAATGGAGAGATTCCCCACTGAGCAAGTGGATCTACTGACGGGTCTGCCTTATATGGGCCTTATATGTAATCTGCTTGCTCTTTCTTGGCAAAAAAGACTTCAAGAAGTCTGGATCAATTTTTCACAAGTGTTTCGGTCTACGGTCTGAAAAAAAGACATTGCAATTTATTTGTCCCAGATCAGGTCTGCTGGGTCTCCCTCTGATATAGAATCTTAGCAAGTAAGAAGAACATACTGTCCAGCTAATCGGTTCAGTTTTTAAGGATAGTGGCTCTGAAAAAGTACATTCTAAACTATATTTTAGGAGGATCAAACCTGCTTAGTCTTACCATCTTGCACTGTGGACTAGCAAAAACGCTTACGTGGTGTTTTGCATATTTACAATACTTCATACTGTTGAATGTGACATAATAAACTGATTTTTTTTAATATAAAATATATACCTCATCTCTTCCACAGACATAGTGGTGTAGCCAGGTGCTAGCTATATTATTATTCATTGAGAGACATTTAGGGCCCATTCACACCAGAAACTGCATGCAACTGTGTGTTTTTTTCTTTTACCTATGCATGCATTTGAGGCACATTTTACATGATGTTGATACATGCTTTTCTATCTGCATTTGTCCTGTGAGGTCGCTTCCTTCTTTCTTTCCTTGAGCTTCTATGCTCACTGTGATGTGTTGCAGTGGATTTCCGTGTGTTTGTGGTGCGAAAAAATGCAGAATGCTGTACTTTTCTACAATGTGTTGCACTGCACTGCAATGGTGTAAACTTTGCCCATAGGATAACCTGGATTTTGGATTGTCTATGCAGTTTTTGTGCAGTTCAAAATGCATCCAACTGCATCCCACTTTGTTAGGTGTGAAAGGGCCCTTACAGATAAGACTATGGTTATTCCTTTTTCCCCCTAGTGCCTAGTACTGGGACTGGTACATCACTTTCTGTTAGCAGAGTGGATCCAGTTCTTCTGACAGCAAAGGATCCTGGGTCCTGTAGTTCTATAGCCAATACATACTGTATTTCTGAGTGCTGATTGAACTACAACTACCGGAGAGCTGGGGAATCACCAGGTTGCTGGGAGAGAATATATATTCTACAGCAAGGAACTGGCTGGTGCTCTCTTGGTGCAGGATTCAGAGCTGAACACAGTGGGAGAACCAGTCTCCTCCAGAGGCAGATTGCTGGCTACTACTGCCGGATTCTGCATATCTGTTCAGCATAGCAGTAACACAGATCACCACGCCAGGATCGCACCAGCTTCTCTGCTGTCATTATTCAGCCTTCAGGCAGTCATCTCTGATTTCCTCTCTGACAGGCTGTCAGGCGGTAAGTCTGCACTTCTCTGCGGACAGCCAAGAGCCTGTGCAAGAACCCTGTTCCTAGGAGGCTGTGCTATCCATAGGATTGGTGAGCAGATGGATGCTCAGCCTTTTTCTGGCAACGCTCTAGAGACACTTCATGAAGACACTTTTACACCTCAGTACCAGGAGATCTTTGCTTTGAGCATTTATCACAGTCTGTTATCTTCATTGAATTACCATTACTCACTACTGTATATGGGCCCCATCATTGCTAGCAAAAGACAACAAAGACTATCACATCATGAACTTTAAACACATCAGGACTCAAGTTTCTGTTTCTAGTCAATGGGATCTCTTTGCATCTAAGCCATTGTTATTTAATTAGGGTGTCTATACCCATTTATGCCAGAGTATACATATATGTATATTTACATAATTCTTTGCATACCCTATTGTGACACCTATGGCCCAGAGGGAGCTGATAAGTCAACAAGTCTTTTCTTCCCCCTCCTGCTGCTGGTGTTACACTTAGACTGTGTAATCTGTTAACTGTTGCTATTTGTTTATTTCTATTTTATTAGTGTACCTTTTATGCATATAGAGAAATACTCTTTTGCATGAGCCTAATATAGAGGTGTTACTAAAGAATTGTGTCTCTTGCATTAATATTTCATACTGTTGAAATATGTCTGAACCCAGAGTGTCAGAGGTGTTGGGAGGCATGCAAGGTCAAGGCAACTACTGGGGACAAGCATTATCAAGCGGCCTCTGCAGGGATAGTGATACCCTGGCCAAGTACAAACATTTGCTTAACCCCTTGTCTACCAAGGTACATTTATAACTTCCTTGTGGTCAAGATGTTAAATGGGTATTAAATCCCAAACCAAAAATGTAATACAGTATATTGCAGCTTACCAATCATTATATGTATTGACTGTATTCATTTTTTTTTTGTAGGCTTTTTACCTCTTTTCATCCCTGGTGATCTGGCCAGCAACACACCTCCTGTATTATACAGAGACTCTGGATGAATGAGCACAGGGGGAAGATTTGGACAACAGCATTGTCAGTCTGGGGGGGGGGGGGGAGGAGTGTTAAAAGTACTAACAGATTTAGACACATTAAAGTTGAATTCCATCTAATACTTTAAAATTAGTTAAAGCAAACAGATTTTTTTAATGGTATAAAAGGTTTTACATAAATAAATAAAAGCTGATCATTCTAAGCATCCCTGCTAGTGTTGAGTTGAGTGCCAATTGAAAAACAACAGACTTACTGACTGGATCATCAGATGAAAATAGAAGAAAGAAAGCCTAAAAAGGAAACAAATTCAGCCATCATCTCTTAGAATTGGTAAGCTGCAATATAATGAATGTTTGCTTTTGGGTTTATTACTGCTTTTAAGCAAATGCTTGGTATTGATTTATTTTAGCCAGTGATTGGTTTTCATGTAAAAGTGTTTTGGGCCATATAAAATTTCTTTTATATGGTGTCACTGATGCTGTATCCCAGAAACAGAACGTTCTCTACGCATACAGCTTTAAGGCATCTCCCAAACATGTTATTTAAGTAAAACTGCATATTTGTAATTTTTATTATTGCTGTTCGAGCCGCTTTAATATGGCCTTTTCCCATTAAACTATCATTCTACAAAAAGTTTTTCTTTAGCGCATGTCCCTTCAGGTCAGTATCACTGCCCTCCCGCCCATACCTTTTCTTTGTTAACCTCTTGACTTTTAGCTTAGAAAATGGATTTTACTGAAAATAAATTTAGTTTTGCAATTGTTTAAATGGGGTTTAGATTCCTGCTCAAACTTCAATAACATTTGCCAAACCAAACTCTGGTACATTCGACTGATCACTAATTGTAAGATATATATTTAAAGTGGTACTAAACCAGGACCCTGCATTCACTATATCTGATCTCCTACAGTACACAGAACTTGGAAAGGCAATTGGTTAAAGCTTGTATGAGCAGAGCACTGATTAAAGCTTGTAGGAGGAGTATTCTTTCTGCTTTAGGAGGATGTCAAACCCTTGACCCTCTGTCTGGACAGTGCTGATTGGCCCTGTGCTGATCACATGCACCCTCCCAAGAAAAAAAAACACCTCTCTAGCAATACACACCAAACTGAGCATGTGCAAGTGACCAGGGGTTCAGTCTGTGTCAAGTGGTTTTTCAACAAGAGGAGGGGCAGAGAAGAAAGGATCAAACAGCTTTTTACACAATTCAGAGGATTAACCCCTTAGGTTCAACAGTGAGTATAACAAGCATGCTTTACTGCATATACAGACTGATTTAACTGTTGTGGGTTTAGCAACACTTTAATGTAAAACATTCAGAGACTGTTAAGATATAGGGCTTGTTCACACCAGCAACATCAGACTATGTTAGTCTGTGTCCCAATACAAAAACAAGGCAATTCAAGTCCTATGGTTTCAGTTTACATGAACATATTGCATTGGAAAGTCCAATAGAACTTATCCTGTTAAAACTGTATTTCAGCACTGTACTTTGCAGAACAAGTTAAATAAACGCATGTGTGCACGCGATATGAATGTGCTAATGTATGCATTATGACCTTAATAAGCCCTCAGAGAATTTCTTGTAATTTCTCAACCTTCTGTTAAGATTGTTACCATGTTTACTATTTTTTAAGATGCCAAGTTGATGTTGGACAGCCCTTCCACAGCCTACAGTTATGCAGAGCAGATGAGCAATTCTGTGCAATTCAAACAAGAAACTATTAGGGGCAAACTTACTGTCTAAATGGGATTTTACTTTTCTTTCTGTTTTAGCAAGAGTGACTGCAGAAAATCTTCTGGGAGGAAGGGTCAGTATATTTGATAAACCAAAAATGTAAAGAACATTATTAGAATCCATTAGAAATAATATACTGTATACTCAAGTCTGCTACTGAATTTATAGTATAGTATGAAATCAAATTAAAACCTGTTTGTCCCTGAAGTTTTTTAATGTCTTTTACAAACAGTCACATCTAGTTGATAAATATACAGTTTTTAGGCTTAAGGCTCCATGTACACGGGACACTTCTGAACGATGGAAACTGACTGCTGGAAAACGTAGGTTAAAAAACATCTGTTTCCATACCGTGTTTATGCACATTTATGAGCGTTTGCGTTTAGAAGCGTTTTTTAAAGATAACCTCAGGAGATCTTCCAAAATGCCCAGAATGTACTGAAAAACAGTAAAAAATTTATTATTTCAGATATTTTGAGAGAAATAGAGAGAGCAGAAGCAGAGAGAGCAGTATTTGTTCAGATTATCTGTCTTTTTTTTGTGGTATTTGGATGTGCTCCAGCTCATTTCTGTGCAGAAATTATTGCAGCAGTGTCTAATGTAGCATGGTGTACCAGGTCCATTTGAGTATCGGCAAAATGCTTTGCTGCATTTTTCATGATGAAAAAAGGCTCTGGACAGCATCTGGAAATGGAAGAGTTAAAAAATTTTTTCAAATGCAAACGATTGTAAACGTAATTAGCCACATTTACAAGGCTGATAAAATCTACTCCTGAACGCAAGTTTTCTGCTTTAAAAAAATGGCTGTAAACTCAATTGTCTGTAACTGATGATGTGTACATGGACACATAGAAAAACATTAGGGTGAGTCCAGGGGCTGCTGAAAAAAACACTCAACATCTCCTAAACATGAGCTTATCAGCTGCAGTGTAAATGAGTCCTAACGTTTGATCCATGATAAACATACTTTTCACACTTGTGTGAAGCCCCTTCTAATGTGTCACACCAAATACAAGCAGTATAAGTGGCATATCAGTGGCAGCGCAAAGCTGTTTCCAGGCAACTCTTCCCGTTCCTAGACACTGATTCATGATGATATCATTGTAATCCAGTAGTCAGAAGCAGGAGTAGGAACCATACACCTCTGTTCATGGGAGAATTCAATAAAGTGTTACCACCACTTTTCTGGAGGTATGGCTCTTTAAAAGGTCCTGTGCCAGATTCAAAATGCCCTGCTCCCAGTGTCAGTAGCGTTACCAAAACATGTGGCATATTCAGGTAGATATTATATATATATACAGTTGTGTTCAAAATAATAGCAGTCAGACATCAATAACCTGACCAATCTTTGTTTTTGGTAGAAATGATATTTCTACATGGCAAATAATTTACTAGCAGGTGTAGTAGAGTAATAGAAATCCAACAGACCCAACAGTCATGACATGCATGCTGCTGATTCTGTGTAATTGAATCACTAATTGAAAGGGGCATGTTCAAAATAATAGCAGTGTGGAGTTCTATTAGTGAGGTCATTCATTCTTTGAAAAACAGGTGGCAATTACTGCCCTTATTTAAGGAAGGAAGGCAGCAAATGTTGTACATGCTGGTTACAGTGCATTTCTCTCTGAAATTCTGAGGAAAATGGGTCATTCCAGACATTGTTCAGAAGAACAGCGTACCTTGAATAAAAAGTTGATTGGAGAGGGGAAAAAATATAAAGAAGTGCAGAAAATGATAGGCTGCTCAGCTAAAATGATCGCAAATGCTTTAAAATGGCAACCAAAACCTGAAAGACGTGGAAGAAAGCAAAAAACTACCATTGGAATGGATAGAAGAATAGCCAAAATGGCAAGGACTCAGACAACAATCAGATCCAGGAAGATCAAAGAAGGTCTAAAGTTACCTGTGAGTACTGTTACAATTAGAAGACGCCTATGTGAAGCCAAGCTATCTGCAAGAAGCCCCCGCAAAGTCCCACTGTTGAAAAAAAGACGTGTTGAAAAGGTTACAATTTGCCAAAGAGCACATTGACTGGCCTAAAGAGAAATGGCGCAACATTTTGTGGACTGATGAAAGTAAGATTGTTCTTTTTGGGTCTAGTGGCCGGAGTCAGTTTGTCAGACGACCCCCAAACACTGAATTCAAGCCACAGTACACTGTGAAGACAGTGAAGCATGGTTGCGCAAGCATCATGATATGGGGATGTTTCTCATACTACAGTGTTGGGCCTATTTATCGCATACCAGGGATCATGGATCAGTTTGAATACATCAGAATACTTGAAGAGGTCATGCTGCCTTATGCTGAAGAGGAAATGCCCTTGAAATGGGTGTTCCAACAAGACAACGACCCCAAACACACCAGTAAACGTACAACATCTTGGTTCCAGACCAACAAGATTGACGTTATGGAGTGGCCAGCCCAATCCCCGGATCTTAATCCAATAGAAAACTTGTGGGGTGACATCAAAAATGCAGTTTCTGAGGCAAAACCAAGAAATAGAGAAGAACTGTGGAATGTAGTCCAATCATCCTGGGCTGGAATACCTGTTCACAGGTGCCAGAAGTTGGTTGACTCCATGCAACACAGATGTACAGCAGTTCTCAGAAACAGTGCTTATACAACTAAATATTAATTAAGTGATTCAAAGGAAAGCAAAATCTTCAAAGGAACAACACAAATTTGATATTTTTTTCTTCATGTTTTGATTTGGAATAGAATGTGTAGTGTTCCCAATGCATTTGTGTGTATGGAAATAAAAGCTATTAGAAGGATTTTGAGCTTTATTCACTTTTTTCAACACACTGCTATTATTTTGAACACAACTGCATATATATATATATATATATATATATATATATATATATATATATATGTATATGCTGTGCTATTACTACACCAATTTAAAAAATAATTATATCCAGTTGGCAGATAATGAAACTGGAAGTAATGTAATTAAAGCAAAACTAGAGGCAATTTTTTTTTGCCATCTGTGTCCCATTGCAGAGTTTTCCCTTTATATTCTATCCCAAAGTGAGAGAAAATCCCTGCAAATTAAAAGAATTCATTGGGTACCCCCAGGGCACAGTACTAGTGTACCCATTAGAAGATTTCCCCTCTATTACTTTTCTGAGGACAACCCAAAATGTATTTTACTTTCACTTTCAATGATGATGGGAAACAGGACAAATAGAGATGGTGAATCTCCCTAACTGGGGACACAGGCAGCAATAAAAACTCACAGGGTTTTTTTTTTATATATATATCTTTTATTAAGTTTTTTTTTTTAATTACAAAAAACCACATTATGTCCAACAATTCATAAATATATAAATACCACCTGATGTAAACCTATTCCCTACACCACCCTCCCTTATACCACTCCACCCTTATCCCCCATCCACATTCCATGTTCTTTCCATGCCTTCCTCTATTTTTCTATCTATATCCCATTTCTTCTACCTCCTCTCTCTCTTTCCTTCATCTGTAGCCCCACAGCAGTCGGTTACAAACTCTCCCACCTCTTACTACCTTAAACTGCCGGTTCCAAATATCTTTTAGAAGATTTAAAGTCATACCATGTACTCCTTACTCCTCTAAGTTTTTACATTTTATCCTCTTCCATAGGATATAACGCCTCCATCCTATATATGTATTTGACTCTCTTTATCCACTGGCTCTTGGGCTAACCAGAATTTGGGAATGAGACTTTTGGCCGCACTAATTAGGTGGTATAATACGCTATTTTTGTATTGTTTCACGGAAGTTTCGATGTTATGAAATATACAAACCCACGAGTCCCTCTGTACAATCGTCCCCAATATCTCCTGTATATATCGGATTATTTCCTGCCAGAACTTCTACATTTTAGGACATTCCCACCATATACCGTGTTTGCCTGAAAGTAAGACCTAGCGGTACTTTTCGAGGTACCGCTAATATAAGCCCTCCCACGAAAATAAGACCTACCTCCACCAGGGCGGATTGACCATTCGGCACTGCCCTAGGACCCGGGGTCATTGCAGGGCCCCATGAGAGGCTCAGTCCGTCCCTGTATGTGCCGCTTCTGAAATAAGCAGGCATTGAGGGGATGGACAGTGAGGCAGGCACTTCGGACACCTCTCCTCCTCGGAGTTTCAGCAGAGGGGCGGGTCCACATCCCTGCCACGGGTGCTGAAGTCAGAGGAGCGGGCAGAGTATGCAGCAGGTAAGTATGTAATCCCCCGACCCTGGTGACAGCATTATTTATTTGCAGAATTGTTTAACAGACATTAAGAAAAATATTTTTTTTCCAAAATTTCAGTATTTGTTCATTTATATAGCAAAAAAAAAAAAAACAGTGTTGATTAAATACCACCAAAGGAAGGCTCTATCTGTCTCAAAAAATAATAAAAATAATAAAAATGTCATATTGGTGCAGTATTGCATGACTGATTAATTGTAATTTAAAGTGTGACAGTCCTGAAATCTGAAAATTGGGCTGGTAGGATGGGGGTAAAAGTGTTCGGTATTGAAGTGGTTAAGGACACTGTCTGCTTCACAGCCAATAGCCTCCTAGCTACCAGTGAAGCTGACAGTGGATGGAGCCTGATGGGGAAGCTGAGACACTAGTTCTCATCAGGTTCTCATCAGGTCCCTACTCTCCTTGTGATTGACAGCAGGCAGTTGGCAGACTCTATAGCCAATAGCAGACTGTCTATTGGCTATGGCTCTGTCTACTACCTGCTGTCAATCACAAAGGGAGGGGACCTAATGGGGTACTACTGTTTCCAAATCGCCATCAGGCTATGCCCGCCGAGCTTTAAGAATCCTCGGCTGCTGCCCTGTCTTTGTGACAGTTGCAGTGGTGGGGACAGAGCTCAGCTGTACTTAGAATGGAGTGTCTGTATGGACATTCTGGTTTCAGTGTAGCTGTGCAAATGGTGTATGCCCCAAATTCAAGTATCTGTTTACAACAGGTATATGAATCTGTCACCTGCACTGGCTTTTGTTGTGCAGAGGCAGGATGGAATTCCAAAGAGTGTCATAGACACTCTTTATGAATTCCCCTGAGTGTGTCTAGCCACTGTCATATGTGTGGAAATGCTCTGTTCCCTCTAACTGAGAATTATATGATGAAAGTACATTTTGTATTGCTTTGTTTTGTCACTTTAAACTGGCCTATTTAATCACTATGAAGTCCTTTTGCCCTTCATTTCATACTGCTACCTCCTGCTAACTAACTACCCATCCATTCAATGTGCAATGTGCAAATAGGCATCTTGAAGTTCTATAGAAAGAAGGCAGTCATTTCTGTTAATAACCTTGATGATTGTTTAACCTTTTCCAACTTAAAATATCTTACTCGCAAGAACTTATTGAGCACATTGAGTTCCAACACTGGACTGTAGCCACCCAATGCCTTTGAAACTAGAAAGAGAGTAAAAGTAAAATTCCTGTTTCCTCTCCAGAGGTGAAACAGAAAGAATTGCTCCCATAGGCTTCAAGGAATCGACATACTCCAAAAGACACACTTTTTTTTTCTGGAGAAGCGGGAACTCTGGTCTTCCGGATGTGAAATTTCCTGAGTGTCTTTCCTAGATAAAATTTCTCAATTTTGTCTTTTTCCCAAATTATGACACTCTGTTAGTAGTATTATTGACAAAAAGAATAACAACAGTTATGATAATATACACAATGCTCAAAGAAGCAGGTCCTATTTATTTATTTACAAATAAAGTAAAACAATAATACATATAGAAATCTAAAAGAACATTACAAAGTAAATAAGAACAGCAAGTCCTTCCATCAAGTTCTGTATTGTGCCCGGGTTCCAAAACTAAGACAGGCAAAATAGCCCGACAGTATAGAACACATGCACACCAAGCATCACCCAAATTTCCCTCCCCCCCCAAATCCTTTAAAGTCCTTTGTCTAATCCTCAAAGTTGGTAGAAATCCCCATCCTCCTTCAAATGTCATCACACTACAGGCAAACTCCTTGCCTCATGTCAATATTTAGGCCATCGCTTGCCATTTGATCTTTCAGTGATGGGCAGTTCAGCCAGGTGTTCTAATCTTCACTTTCGCATGGGGTATGGGGGTTGTTTTTAATGCAAATATACCTCCATAAACCACAGCCAGAGGCTATGCGAGAACAGTGTAATGTTGTGTAATCCTGTTTCTCAGGATTTAAAGTTCTATTCAGTGTGTCCACAGATATCTTATTGATAGTCAAAAGTAGATGAAAAAAAAAGTTTCACAGCTCAACAGGAGGTAAGGTCTCCAGTTCCAGTGTATAACCTCTTGGCCGTGTGTGACACCCACTGGTCTCTCACCATGTTCACCCAAACTTTCCCAAAAATTTTTAATCTGGCCCTTACTAAAAAATTTTCATATCCAATTTTTCCTATTCCTCATCTAACAGTTCTGTAATTGCTGAGATAAATGGGACCACTACTGGATACTTCTTTAACAGTGGAAAGTACTTCCTAACTTTATAGGCTTTGTATGCTCTCAACAAAAGATTCCTTAATAAATGGCTTGACCACTTTGGACTCTTTTCCAGAGGATAGAGACACCTGACTGAAACAAGCCTCATGTGTTTTTCTCGGCATCACTGATTCTGTACAGGCCCAGCAAAATCCCTACTGGGATCCCTACAAAATAGGGGATGGTTAGGAGGTATGGAATTTACTAATAGACAAATACATGATTTGCGTTACATATCAGCACTGCTCTATTAGGGTTTTAAAGATCAGAAAAGTGTGACAGTGCTGCATCATGTCATGGTGAGAAGAGATAGATGTCACCCTGGGTTCCCATTTATGCAAGTTGCTCTGAGATGTCTGTTCTGAGATGTCTGTTCTGAATGGAGAAAACAGATTTTGCACTTTTTTCCATGACTTCTAAAATCTGGATGGAGTCCACATTTTACAGTAAACTAGCATGGGGCTTTCTATGGTTTAGGGCTCCTTCCCCTGGGGACAAGCTGCTACAGGAGCAGCAGCATGTGTGACAAGATGCTGGGAGAGTGTCTACCCTGGCCTGAAGGTGCGGTGATCCAATCTAACCAAGCTGTCGCTGAAGAAGTAATAGGAAAGTTATTAGGCAAGAGCCTGTATAGCCCATGTTAGGCAGTTTGTCAAAAATCTAGATGTGATAATGTGGTGAGTCTGTGCAATGACAGACTCAGAGACTAGCCTGGATAGCCAGGATGTGGGTGGGGCCAGAAGCTAAGGTACCCAAGGCAAAGAGACAGCACACACAAAATTAGAAGAGTTAGCAGTTCTCATATTTGGAAGAGTGGTAAGGCAGAAGAGTTATAGGAGTGCTTGCAGCAATTCAGTGGGTTTTTGTACTGGTGGTAACAAGTGCAGTAATACTTGTGGTAACAGGAGCAGTAGCACTAGTGGTGATTGAAGGGTGTCCAGCAGTTTCCCTATGCTTGCCCTGCTCATACTGGACCCTTTTCCTGATGCTAACCACTGACTCTAACACAAGTAGGTTCCTGGCCCTAATCACAGATGTGCTCCAAATTTCAGCAGGGTCCATTATTGGTAAGGACTGCCCCATCCAAGATGGTCACAGAAGGTCACTGGGGATTGTAGTGTCCAATTGGACAGCTATCCTCCCTGTGACACCTTTGGAGGCTGCAGAGGAACATCATTCCTCTGAGTCTGCACTTCATCCACACAGTGGCAAGACGCCAACTGCTGAATAGAGTGAAAACCACAAGGAAGCTAGAAATTTTGTATTGTTTTTGTGATGCCAAAAACCCCTATGAGAGTAACCTTGTGTGAGTTTTGTAACTGTATCTTTAAATAAAAGTGGACAAAAGCCCTGAAATGTACTTCTCTGACTGGGCTGAAGTTGATGAAAAGCATTACATTTCAGGGGACCCCCCCCCCCCCACACACACACACGAATAAAAGAGCAGTAGAAGGAAATAATTAGTATTTCATACAAAACATTGCTCCAGATGGTCATTAATGAGCTGTAAAGGGAAATTAATTGCATTGCATAAGAACAATGCTGCTGTGGACCTCAATGATAAGTACATCTTTTGCATTTCACATGAACATTGCTCTAATAGAACTATAAAGCAGTAAAGTGGAATCCCTTGCATTTCAAACAAACATTGCTTTGGGTAGGTATAAAAAAACAATAAAACGGACTTACTTGTACTGCATACAAAAAATGCTGCATTGGTATTAATGATAAAATTACACCATTTAATTAAGACCATCTCGTCACTGTGTACTGCGGACCATCTTGTCTCTGCATACTGAGGATCATATCATCTCTGCACCCTTGGGATCATCTTATCAATGTGCCTTGAAGACCACTTAATGCGTCTTGGAGACCATCTCATCCATATGACACAAGGATGAGATGGCTTGCAGGGGGCAGAGATGAGATGGTCCTCAGGGGGTATTGTTAAGAAAGAACTTGGGAAACAGACGAGATGGACCCCTGGGTGTAAATGTGATATTGTCCCAAGGGTGCAGAGACAAGATGGTTCCTAGGGAGTATTGTTTAGATGATTTGCAAGGTACAGAGAAAAGATGGTCTGCAGGGTGCAAGGCAATGAAACAATATGGTCCTTAGGGTGCAGAGATGAGATGGTCACCACGGCGTATTGATGAAATGGTTCCCAGGGCAGATATTCAAGATTTTCTCTGGGATGCAGAAACAAGCTTGCCCCCAGGCACAGAGATGAGATTGTTCCCAGGGTGCAGAGATGAGATGGTCCCCAGATCAAATTGTCAAGATGGTCCACAGGGTGCTGAGGCTACATCATCCACAGAGACAAGATGGTCCAAGGGCCTGCAAACCATTTTGCCTCAGCACCCTGTGGTCAAGCTCGATGATACATCCATCTCTGATCATTTCATCTCTGAGCCCTTGGGACCAACTTGTCTCTGCATCTTGTGGACTATCTTATTTCTAAGCCATGAACCATCTTGTCTTTGCACTTTACATACCATCTCAACAATATGCTTTGGGGACCTGCTTGTATCTGCACCATGGGTACCATTTTGTCTCTGTGCCCTGGGGACCATGCCATCTCTGCACCCTGGGGACAGTCTCTTCTCTAAGCACAATATCCTGTCTCTGCACCCTGTGACCAACTTGACAATACATCCTGGGAACCATCTCATTTCTGCACCTGGCAGACAATCTTATCTAAGAACCCCATGATAATCTCATCAGCATGCCATGTCAACCATGTTTTTGCACCCTGCAAACCATCTTGACTCTGCACCCTGAGAACAATCTTGTCTCTACTCACTGGGGAATGTTTGGTCTCTGTGCTCTAGGAAGCATCTTGTCTCAGCACTCTGAGGACCATCACAGCTCTGCCCCTGGGGCCTGTGCCCTGGGGAACATTCGTCTCTGAGCCATGAGGACAATCTTGCCTTTGCACCTTAGGGACCATCTCAACAATAAGCTCTGAGGATCATCTTGTCTCTGCACCATGAAAACAAATCTCTTTGCCTTGGGGATCATCTTGTCCCTGCTCCCTGGTGACCATCTTATCACTGCACCATGGGGACCATCTCAACCTTGTACTCTGGGGACCAATACAACATTATGCCTTGGGGACCAAGTTGTCTCTGCACCAAGAATACAATTATATCTCTGAATCTCTCGGACCATCTCAATAATATGCCTTCTGCACCATCTCGTCTTTGCGCCCTGTGGAACATCTTGCCACTGCGTCCTGGGACCAACTTGACAATGCACTTTGGGCACCATCTCATTTCAACACCCTATTTCATATCTGCACCCTGTGGAATGTTTCAGTAATGTGCCCTGAGGATATATATTGTCTCCGCATCCTGAGGAACATCGACAATTTGCCCTGTAGATCACCCTGTCTCTGTGCCCTGGGGAGCACATTAGCTGAGTGCCTGTAGACCATTGTGTCTTTGCAGCTTGTAGAAATTTCACCTCTGCACCCTACAGAACATCTCATCTCTGCATTCTGTGGAATTCTCATCCCTGCAACCTGCAGGATATCTTGACAATATGCCCTGCAGAACATCTCAACAATACACCCTTTGGGACCACCTCAATAATACTCCTTGGGGACCGCCTCATCTCTACGCCCTGGGAACCATTTCATTTCTGCGGTATGGGGACCACCTCAACATTGCGCCCTGCAGACCACCTTGACAATGCACCCTGTGGACCATCTTGTTTCTGTGCTCTGTGTTCTGCGACATTAAAGCTGCATTACTTGCATTGCATACAAATAATGCTTCAGGGGGCTTCAATGATAAATGTATAATTTGCATTGTATATGAACATTGCTCCATTAAGACTTTAGCAAGAGACAATGGGAAATCATTTGCATTGCAAATTAACACTGCTCTGGATGGGAATAAATGAGTAGATAAGGGAAACATCTGCACCCTGTCATTCATGTTGCATCCTAGAAACAGAAGAGTAACAGCAGAAAAAAAAGACTAAGTGGACCATAATGTCCACTCATTTTTTTATGTACTTTTTTTTTGTCTGAGTATAGATCTATGTTTGTCCCAAGCATGTCTGAATCCACTTACAGTTGATTGACTCAGTACCTCTACTGGAAGTTTATTCCAAGCATTAACTGCTATTTTAAAATGATACTTTCTAAGATTAGTTTTGAACTTTTGTCCTGCTAGTTTGAGGTCCCATGTTCTTGATCTTGACTTCATATTGAAAACACTGCTCTCCTGGACCTTATTCACCCTCTTGGAGTATTTAAAGGTTTCAGTTATGTCTCCTTTTTCCCTTCTTACCTCTAGACCAATGGTTTCCAAACTGCGGACCAGAGGCCGGATGTGGCCATTTGCTTGCCCTTATCTGGTCCTTGGGGCCCTGCGGAACATCTTGTCTATGTGCTCTGTGAAACACCTCTTCTCTGTGCCCTGAATAATGACAATGCATCCTGCAGACCATCTCGTCTCTGCGTTCTAAGAATAATTCCATCTCTAAACCCTAAGGCCCTTCCCATCTCTTTGCCCTGAGGAAATGAGAATCATCTAATCTCTGCACCTTGAAGACTACTCAACATTGCACCCTGCGGACCACCTCAACAATGCACCTTTCATCTCTGCACTCTGCTAACCATCTCATCTCTCTTTCCTGTGGACCATCTCATCTCTGTGCCCTGCGATAGGCGGCTTGCAGACACTCAGCAGCAGGCTGCTTCCAGGGGCACTCACGGTAGGCGGCTTGCAGACACTCAGCAGCAGGCGGCTTCCAGGGACACTCACGATAGGCGGCTTGCAGACACTCAGCAGCAGACGGTTTCCAGGGACACTCACGATAATCAGCTTGCAGACACTCAGCAGCATGCAGCTTCCAGGGACACTCACGTTGGGCGGCTTGCAGACACTCAGCAGCAGGCAGCTACCCAGGGACACAGCAATCAGCAGACAGGGGGCAGCTTCCCAGGGACAAAGCGATCAGCAGACAGGGATCCTCATGGTGCTCACCCTTCTAGGGACACAGTGGTCAGCAGGCAGGGGGCAGCTTCCCAGGGACACAGCAATCAGCAGACAGGGACCCTCACGGTGCTCACCCTTCTAGGGATACAGCGGTCAGCAGGCAGGGGGTAGCTTCCCAGGGACACAGCGATCAGCAGACAGGGACCCTCATGGTGACTTCTAGGGACACAGCGGTCAGCAGGCAGGGGGAAGCTTCCCAGGGACACAGCGATCAGCAGGCAGGGACCCTCAGCGGGTTCTGGGCTGTGGGGTCTGGCCTCAGCTCAGACCCCGCACAGCCGTTCTCTTCTAGAGCAGGGGACCAACAATGATCAGCTTTCCAGCAGGTCTACAGGGACTCAGCGGGAGTCCTGGCTGTGGGGTCTGGCCTCAGCTCAGACCCGACACAGCACTTCTCCCGAGCGCAGGAGACCAACAGCGGGCTAGGTCCTGCTCTGGTCTTCTTAAGCCAGAGCAGGACACGTCCCAGTTACCCCGGCAATGGCCAGCCCAGCACTGCGTTGCCGGGGCAATGAGGCACGCCCCCCTGACTAGGGCTGCGCTCTCGTGAGTGCGGCTTTTGTCTCCGGCGTGCGCAGAGCGCGGGAAGCCTCGTTTTTTAATGTAAGTTGCTACAATAAAATCTGTGTGTTATTTTATACAAACACTGACCCCTGGTCTGTTTATGAGGTATATGGGAGGTGTCTGGAGAAGATGAGTTATATATTGTCTGGAGGCAATCCCATCCTTACTATGGATCCTATGCTGGTTTTATCTATCTTAGGGTAATTATGCACTTTTACTATATTGTATCCAGTGGGCTTATTCATTAAATTGTTGGAGTTTGAACATTTCACGATTGCTGTGGCACTTTAGTCTTTTGCATGTGACACGTGTGGCACTATTATTAAAAATCTAGGATAATACACTATGTTTAGATCTTTTATTTTTGAGGTACATGAAGATTTTCTGGAGCTCATCATCATATTTGCCTTGGGATCTGTTATATTATCCAGCATAAATGCACATTTTTTTTCTCACTTCTCTCCATATCACCTTTCCATCGCTTATGGATTTGCTCACGCACTTCAAATATATTTCTGGCCTGGAGGTGAATTGGGAGAAAACAGCGCTAAATATAAACGTGGATGAGGATGTCCTGGTAAGTTTAAAAAGACAGTTACATTTTTTCTGGCAATTGCATGCTCTCCCCTACCTTCATCAAATTAACTCCCTCCATAGCATCTCTATATAAACTTAATTATTCATCTTTGAGGCCCAAACTATTATGGGAAGTGAACCATCCTTGAGGTCATGCTTGTGACATCTTTTCTTGGATGAGTAAAGTCGCGGTCCTTAAAATGGTGTCACAGAATTAATCTAACACAAATCTTTAAGTGAGATATCTTCATTAAACAGTGCCACTAAACAGTGGCCGCTCCGTGACAGTGAGTAGGGGGCGGACCGTTAATTAGCAGCAAGTAGGAGGTCCGTTACTTAAGGGAGGAACGACGTGTCTAGGGTAATGCCCAGAGGAAGTCACGAGTGATAGTGACGTAACGCGTAGGCACGTTAGCACGCAAACTTCCAGTACGCGGTGACGCATTTCCGGCGCCAGCCGCCATCTTGGTATACCCAGGATTTCCTTCTAATTACATGCAGCACACCCGCATACTGGCTAAGGAAGAATATGGACACATGTGAGTGGCTATGTTTATGTGAATAGTACCATTAAAGTGTTTTTGGCTCTAATACTACACTTAGAGGATTCTTCTTTCTTGCTCACTGGGTTGGTGAGCAATTATTCTCTAGAGGCTTCCGATTGGGGGTAATGGATGTACCCTAAAGTGATCCACAACGTCAGGAGAAGTGCTTGTCATCAGGGGATAAGGATCCAGAGAGATCCTGAAAGCTGTGTGGCCCTTAGGGGTCAGTTTAAGGAGGTGAGGAGGCAATCTAGCCTTAGGAGGTGAAGAGTGGCACGGTTGTGGAACAAGAACACATTTGTTTTGCACATCTTTTGCACATTGCATGAACTTATCAGTTTTCATGGACATTTCTACTATTTTTTGGATTTGTTTGATTAATATATAAAGTGTGGTCACGACACTACACTTGGAGCACTGTGAAAATTATTTTTTAAATGATAGTTTATTTATTTTTATATATATTTGCTTTATTTTGTGGGCACGAAGGGATAGGGAATAACATTGAGTGGCACTGTTTAATGAAGATATCTCACTTAAAGATTTGTGTTAGATTAATTTTGTGACACTATTGCATGTGAGCACAGTTATTGTAGTATTTAATTTAGTCATTGAGCGCTGCACTATATATAATTTTATTAACATTTACACTGTTTGGGTAGCAGGTTAAGTGCTGGCAGCTTCCAGTAGGTTTATTTCCCTTTTGCGCAGGAGGTTCTCTGTCTGTATTTTAGTTGTATAGGTCCTTAAAATGGTGCTGTTGCCCAGAATCTTATATTATTTTCACACTCTGCCCCTGGCATTTCCGCTTGCTGACCTACAGCGATTTCAAAATCCACTTATAAGTTTCGTATGGCAACCCTGGGCTCCTAGGCTACCGTGTCGCATGCTATACTGTACTCAAGAGGCCAGAAATACTACGCAGCCCGGGTCACACAATTATCTCAAATATATGCCACGGTTTACAGACCCAACTGGGTGACACTGGAAGTTCAGGCCTGTACCCCCCAGCCTATTGACCTTGTGATGTGATTACACCCTATATATCTACAGGCAATCTTTTGTCCTATGCTCTCCCACTTGATATGCTTATGGGATTTATTATGGAATTCAGTGTCCTTTTGATCGCCTCACACCCCGGTGGTGACTATTTTTAACAATCCAATGTTCCCACCTGGCCTTCAACCCCAGGAGTTCCAGTGGTGGCTTAACAAAGGCCTTTATCTCATTTGGCACGTTCTAGAACACAAGGGATTATGTACCGGTCATATTTTACCAACAACTCAAGATGCCAGTCTCTGAGACTTCCTGCCTACCACAAATCTTACACTTCCTCCAGTCTGTGCATAGCCTCACTTTGGATATAACGATGTGTACCACCTTTGAAAATAGATGTTATCGTGAGGAACATCAGAAGGGTGGTATATCAGAATTGCACAAATTTCTCGTTAATGCTCTGGGTAAACTGCCCCATATACAGGCTTGGGAAAATAATTTGGGAATGAAAATTCCAGAGGAAGACTGCAGGGATTTGTCAGTGCGGACATATAAGGGTATCATGAATGTATCCTTAGTTGAGGCGGCTTACAAGGTGGCTTCTCATTGGTACTTAGTACCTGAACGACTGCATAAGATGTATCCTGACTCTCCAGCCCTGTGCTTCAGGGGTTGCAGTCAACTGGGCACAACGTTCCAAACGTGGTGGCCGTGTAGCAAAGTTAGACGATTTTGTATTAGGGCCCACTCGCTCATATACTCTGTAACCAGGGGCGGACTGAAAACTCATGGGGCCCCCGGGCAATAGGGGATCATGGGGCCCCTGTGTCCTTGCCCAAACACAAAAAAAGCCTATGAAAAAGGTACCAGGGGCATCTCATGGGGCCAGTGCCCGAGTTTCCAAATGGTCAGTCTGCCCCTGTCTGTAACCATGGTGAATGTGATTAAGGACCTCAAAACAGCCCTACTTAATAAACCCGTGGAGGGGACCCCTTGACATACGCAACCCCTTATTCACTTTATGTTCCTGGTGGCCAAAATAGCAATTGCTACCACCTGGAAGAAGCTGGTGGATTTGGTGGTGATGAAGCGCAAGCTTACCTGGATAATGATTAATGAGAAGTTAGTCAGTATACTTTGTGACACTATAGCAGCAATGGGCAAACTACGGCCCGGCGGACCTTTTAATCCGGCCCGAGGAGCTAGGCTCCTCTCACAGTCCGCCCTGAAGACCGGGGTAGCATGAAATCTGTCTCCTATGAGGATCTGTCCCCCTCGACGTATCTGCGCATGTGCCGGAGATTGCCGATCGGCTGCTAATGCCTGAAACTGGCACATGCGCAGATACGTCGAGGGGGACAGATCCTCATAGGAGACAGATTTTCATGCTACACCGGAACGGCGCGGGACACGGCGAGAGGAAAGGTAAGTGAATTGACACAGGAGGGACTTGGGGACTTAATATGGGGAATGAATTACTATAGGGGGAATGAATTACTATAGGGGGATAAATTACTATATGGGGGATGAATTACTATGGGGGATGAATTACTATGGGGGATGAATTACTATATGGGGGATGAATTACTATGGGGGATGAATTACTATAGGGGGGATGGATTACTATAGGGGGGATGAATTACTATATGGGGGATGAATTACTATGGGGGATGAATTACTATATGGGGGATGAATTACTATATGGGGGGATGAATTACTATATGGGGGATGAATTACTATGGGGGATGAATTACTATATGGGGGATGAATTACTATGGGGGATGAATTACTATATGGGGGATGAATTACTATGGGGGATGAATTACTATGGGGGATGAATTACTATATGGGGGATGAATTACTATATGGGGGATGAATTACTATGGGGGATGAATTACTATATGGGGGATGAATTACTATATGGGGGATGAATTACTATGGGGGATGAATTACTATATGGGGGATGAATTACTATGGGGAATGAATTACTATGGGGGGTGAATTACTATGGGGGGATGAATTACTATATGGGGGATGAATTACTATATGGGGGATGAATTACTATATGGGGGATGAATTACTATGCTTACTATGGGGGAATATTACTATACTTACTATGGATGACACATACACATCATTCATCTACTCTTGGTCCGGCCCCCGGGTCCAATATATGAACCCATTGCGGCCCTCAAGTCAAAAAGTTTGCCCACCCCTGCACTATAGCAAGGTTTGAGAGGGTCTGGAATCCTTGGATACATTACTTACAAACTCTACATGAAGAGTGTTCTGATGACGACCTGAGGGGCAGACAACCTATCTCTTGCCTTTGCTCTTCTTTTTCTCTTTCTTTCTTTTCTTTCTTCCTTCAATCTCTCTTATCTCTCTCCTTGCTATTTCCTTCTGGAAGCATGGCTCCTACCAGAGGCCCAGCTCGCAGCATTTATTTACTTTTTTAGATTGTTTTGCTTTGGGGGTTTCTTCTTCCCCTTGGCTCGGTTCAGCTATATAGACTAATTTGACATTGATTGTATGCCAGGGGACGATGTGCTCCGCTTTGTGACAGGTAAGGTAAGCTGTTTATGCCTATGCCCCTTGTTGCAAAGCTCTATCACCCTATGGCAATTTAGCCAATAATATGATAGCATCGCTGTTGGTAATTTTTCTTAGTACTTTATGATCACCAACCGGTTGGTTTTCAGGTTGATTGTTGTTTTAGTTTCTATGCACCCAGGAGGCGATACTACCCCTCCTTTTACGGTTGGATAGCTCAAACTGGGCCACTTGCTGGCTGAAGACCTTAATACTGTTTTCAATTTTTTGTATTGTATGTAAAATTCCAACAAACATTATTGAAAAAGAAAAATGTATCAGAGCGGTTCTGATTGGTCAGCGCCGACATGAGACCATGCCAACCAATCAGAGCCAATTTGATAGGTCCCAGCAACTCTAGAGAAAGAAAATGAAGAACAGTATAGTTTTCAAAAACCCAGGACAACTGTACCTGGCAAGACGGTGCAACTGAATCACTCACATTGCAAGTTAAAGTGCTTGTAAACCCTCACCTTGTAAAACAACTCAATCAGTTTAAAATAGAAATGAAAGGCAAAACATTTGTGTATAGATATAAAAAAACATTATAAATACCTTATTTACCCCTTTTTTTTATAGGTGTTCACGCTCTCAGCTTCATAAGAGCTAGGGGAGGGGAAACAGCAGCACACTGATCTTCCCAGCGAATGGCTGTTGGGGGGGGAGTGTAAGTGTCAGCAGAAGTCTGATCATTGGAGGAGAGCATGTTGAGTTCCCAGCATACCTAGAGAGCTGACCTTCTCCATAGTGTGGTCAGTTTTAATACCAGAGATTTCACACAAGGAAGCAATGTGAAGAGAACAAGATACTTTGTCATATATGTAGACAGTACAGCAGGCACATATCAGGAATATGAAATGTTGGGTTTACATATTTTTTAAGTACAGCAAGGACCAGGGAGGTTGTAGGGTGTTATTTCACCTTTTAATTTTTCCTGAAAAGGTGAACTAACACTTTAAGGCTTATATAGTCAATGCAAGAATGAAGCAAGCTGCTTGATGGATCTCTTTTGAAGATCTTTCCTGCACATACTGAAACATGGCTGGTGTTCCAGGGATGAAGAGAGGAAGCACATAGCCAAGAGAAGGAGAAGACCTTGGCAGGAGATCAATGAGATAGTCAAAAGGCTTGGTGAAGAGGGACGTGATCTGCAACCTTCCTACAGTAGACGTTACAGAAGGACTGAGAGTGGTTAGGAAATGTTGAAGTAGTATTGGTTTTGGTGAGAGAAACCTGGGGAAACAGTTGCTGCTTGGATAGACAAGTATTTTGGCAGTGAGGTCCCCATGACAATACCTGTCCAGAGTTCTAGTTCAAATTAGGTGGGTACCTTTGCAATTATGAGAGGCTTAGGAAATGTGATCTGTGAATCTGGATAGAATCAGAAAGGAGATTTCCTCATGATGCTAAACTTTTATGTGTATAGTGATAGTGAGAGCTTGGAAATGGACAGGACCCTCGGCCAAGGTGAAGACATCTGTGCAGACACCGAGACAGGTACACAAGGTAACAAAGCAGTGTGCAGGAGCTAACAGGGGAGAGAACTGTACTGTTTACATACAGTTCTCTCCCCCCGTCTGTATTACTCGGCGATCATCCGGTGTGGGCGAGTAATCACCGGCAGGGACCCAGGGATTGACAGCCGAGGCTGCGAATGGCAGCGCAGCTCGTGCATGCCCCCTACATGGAACTGCAAAATCATGTATATATACACGTGATTTTGCGTACCCGTGCCACCCTGTAGCAGTATTTCTGCTATAGGGCAGATGGCAAGCGGTAATATAAGCTCAATTTCAAATGAAACACAGCTTGGTAGTGTCATAAGTATTATCATCCACAAGATGGCAGCATTCCACTGCATTCAGCAATTTCAAGCACACACAGTCGCATTGAGATGATTCGATTAACTTCCAATTTTCCAGCATGTACAGGAAGTCATTCCTGTAATGGAATAAGAAATGTCATATTCAGTGTATTGGAGTGTCTTACCTTTTTTTTTTTTTTTTACTTCAGCGCATCTGAAGAAGTACTTGCACAGTGAGTACAGGATATGGTGCTCTCTTTTACATGACCTACACACAGGCTTTTAACCAATGGCTTACCACTGATTTCAAATCCGTAAAATAAGTTATCTCTTTCCTCAAAGAAAATCTAAACCCAAACTGTATTACATTTGGTTTGCAAAGGCATTGTGCATCATAAACAATTGTCTACAAAAATTGTGCATCATAAACTGTCATGTTCTTTTTTTCTAATAAAATACTGTTTTCAGCTTTACATTTTTCTTCCATTTTTACATGCCAATGCTGCTGATCACTCCTAGCCTCTTTGTTGCCACTTCTTATCTACATTTGCTGTATGCATTTCAATGGCACTGGAGTTCCACTTTTTAGTAAACATTATTAGTTCTGTTTCTAATAAAGGTACTTGATGCAAAACTTTATAAAACACTTTAGGAAAATAGGATTTTTGTACTCACTGTAAAATCCTATTCTTGGAGTCAACTGAGGGAAAAAAAGCTTTTCACCTTCAGGTTATGGTGCAGCATACAGGACGATTGGACATTGACAAAAAAAAAGTTGTTGGCCATCCTAAGATAACCCCCCTATCACCAGCAAAGCAGTACCAAAAGCATGATCATACACACGGAGGTGTGGGACTTATGTCCCTCAATACACTACAGAAGAAGAATTTTACAGGGAGAACGAAAATCCAATTTTTTTCTTGTCCATTGAGGCACACAATTTTTTCACCTTCAGGATGTCCACACAAGCATGAGTGTAACAGACACGTACAAACCTTAGCACACCCATTTTAATAAAACAAAACAGTTCAATTACATATGCTTTTCTACATACAGCTGAACTTAAAGAACAACGTCAGGAGTAATGTACGTACAGTACAGTGTTCAGGAGTATGTAATGTAAAACACAGTGAGGAGAATTTATCAAAACTGGAGCAGACAGAATCTGGAGCACCTTTGCATGGCAACCAATCGGCTTCGATCTTCAGTTTATTCATGTAAGCTTTGAAAATAAACGCTATAAGCTGATTAGTTACTATGCTCAGTTTCTTTCTTTCCCAATAAATTCCCCTAAGTGTCTATAGTGAAGGGGTCAGGAATGCGTAATGCACAGGCCACTTTACTAAGAATGACCAAATTTACCCCAATACAGGTCATCCCCCCACAGTACAGATCTCCCCTAACAACCCTAAATCATCTCCCCTAGCACAAACCCCTCAATACAGACTACCAACTGCCCCCCAGCACAGAATGACCCTCCCAGCAAGTCTCCTCACTACCTTTGGACCCCCAGACTTCCTCACCCTCCAGCACAAACCAATCCCCCCTAGCGCAGTCTGACTGCACAGCACAAGTCCCTCAGTACAGACAGACCCCCAGTACAGAAATACATCCCCAGCACAGACCCGTCAGTAAAGACTGACCCTCCTAACATTCCCACGCCCTTTACCCCCACAAAGACCCACCCCTCCTCCACTATATGCCCTACAGTACAGAAACCCCTGCCAGCCTTGCCAGTACAGACCACCCTTCTCCAGTATACACCCCACAGTATAGAAACCCGCCCCCTTCTCCAATGCAGACCATACATTTTCCAGTATACACCTAACAGTACAGAAACCCCTGCTCCTCTTTCCAGTACAGACCACCCTTCTCCAGTATACACCCCACAGTATAGAAACCCGCCCCCTTCTCCAATATACACCCTGCAGTACAGAAACCCCTTCCTGCCCACTCCAATACAGACACCCACCCATCCTCCACAGGTACAGACACCCCTTTCTCCTGTATATACTTCACAGTACAGAAAATGCTTGCCCCCTCCCCACTTCCAGTACAGATACCCTCAGAACTGATCCTCCCCCTCCACAAACTCACTCATTATCTTATATTTACTGATCATGTACAGCAGGAGCTCAGAGAGAAAGTCCAGAGAAGGGGAGAAAATAGATGGGTGAAGTTGGGGAAGAGACATGCCCATACTCTTAGTGCCTGCTGTAACTCCAGCTGCAGGTATGGACTTGCTGAGGGTGCTGCTGCCGCCTGATATTTTTCTTTTGTATTGCATGTTGTTGCAAGGCAGCATGGTGCAACACAAAAAGATTATTGCCAGGTGGCTGCATTACCCTCATTGAGTCTGAATCCAGCACACTCCCCTTAGTACACCACTGCCAGAGTATCTTCATGGGGTCATCTGGGAATACAAAAAAGGAATCAGTTTTGCTAAAGAAAGCAGTAACTGGGGAGACTCTCACAGCCCAAACCAGATTCAGACAATAACGGGGAATTTACTTTCATTGAATGGAAGTTGGACAAAGGCACAGAACAATGTCCTGGTTGAGGTGAAAGGCAAACCTACTTTAGGCAAGAAGGAAATTCTGTGGCTCAACACAAACTTGTTGCTATGCAAAATCAGAAAGAGTTATTTGAAGGATATGGACACTCTCCTCAAAGAGGTGATGGCTACAAGAAATACCACCTTCTGGGTTAGAGAAGAGAAGGGATATTATTTAATGGTTTCAAACGGCAGGTTCTGAAGCACAGAGAGAACTAGATTCATATCCCATGGAATCACAGGTGAATGACCAGGGGAAGCGGTGAGCGACCAGGGGGAGCTGCATGGGAAGGTCTTAGTCAAGGAATGAGGGGCCAACAACAGGATCTGATGTATCACCCTTGTGGCAGCAAGATTTATGCATACTCTCTGATGGTTGATGTATGAATCCCCCTTTGTTCAACTAAATCTGGATCAGATGGCCTGTCAGAAGAATCGGTAAATGCTGGAAAGAAGACCAACTCACCCAAAGTTCCAGGATGTTGATCGGGAGGCAAGACTCCCAATGACAGGATGCCCAAGCATCCTTCCTTTTTCGACAGATTGGCATCCGTTTTGAGGAGCTTCAAGGAAAAAGAAAAGAAGGATTTCAACAATTCCAGAGATGGATTCCTGAGCCACCAGAGCAGGAACAACCTGGTCTTCTGTGCTTAATTAATTGGTCTGTCAAGGGACTTGATTGACCAACCAGTGCTATGATGATATAAGGAGGTCTGGAGTGAAACTGGGCTAAAAGGAAAGAGGCTACCATCAGGCCCAAGACTCTTATGCAAAAGAAGGGAGTTAGAGGACTCATGGTAAGTTCAAATCAGATTCTGAAGTTTCTCCTGTGAAAGAAACAGCCTGGCCTGAGCTGTGGCCAAGACTAGACCCAGATAATCCAAAACAGGAGTTGGTTCCAGTACTGATTTCTAAAGATTCAGAATCCAATCAAACCACTGTAACAGAGACATTGTCAGACTCTGGCAGGAGGTAGTTGAAAGGAGAAGTATGACCAAAGCTCTTCTGGATATAATTTCCCCGTGGGTCACAGGAGTGCACTTCTGTGACCCAGATTCAGCCAACAACAGGTAAAATTCTGCTGTCAGTTGACAGCAGCCGGTCCACGCTCTGCAGGGATCCCCACAATAATGTCAGTATCCACCCAGATGCCTGAGTCAGCTACTCCCTCCCCATCCACAGTCCAGTGCTCTAGTGAGAGCTGGAGGGGCAGAGCACAGAGCGGTGACTGTCACGGTGACTGTCAGTCATCGCTCTGTGCTCAGAGCAAATGCGAGCACTCAGCGATCAACAGTGTTTGATTGCTCAGTTCTCTGTGTAGAGTTGGCAGGGGACAGCTGCAACATTGGATCGATGCTGCAGCCACCTAGGTGAGTATAAATATTTGGGGGGTTTTATATCCCACAATTCTTTTGCAAACTATCCCACAATAGGGATGCCATGGGGGAGCACACCAGAGCTAATACTGGGGCCAGCATTTGGTCAACACCAGAAGTGCAGATGAGAGGCTAAAGGGCAAGGCTACAAACTGGTAGTGTGGAGATCCCTCAGTAATATGCAGGAAATGCTCATGTGCTGGAAAAATGGAGACATGTAAGTACGTGTCCTTAATGTCCAAAGAAGCCAGAAAAGTCTCCCAAGTGAAGGGAGGCAATGACATGCTGAATTTCTGAGCTCAAAGGAAGACATTTAGAGCTTTGAGATCCAAGATATCCCTTTGGTTTTGGGAATGGTAAACAGTTTGGAGGTAAATCCTTTAAACCACAGGAACTGGGAAGTATAGCTTGGTCCAGAAGGCACAAGAGGGCTTGACAGAGATCTGCTAATCTCTGTTATGCACAAAAGCATCTGGGATGCAAGCTGTCCAATTGTCTGCAAAAGTTAACAAACATCCCCCTACTCCAAAAAGTGGGGACATCTTTCTGAAAAAGTTTTGAGCTCCTGACCATGAGGGTGGACTAGGAGCCAGATTTACGTGATCTTGAGATGGCAGGGGAATGAGAGTGGGGAAACAAAAAGGATAATTCTTATCAGAAAAAGAGGGAATAGTTTTTTCAGTTTGCTCCATAGGTTTCTTTCCCTGAGGAAGATGGGTGCTCTTGTCACAAGTAGTATTGTACAAAATCCTCCCCAAATGAGTATAACGTTAATGCCTGCTTCAGGGAGGAAATATCTTGTCAGGGTGTTTTCATTTTTCATAGAGAAAGATTTGGAACAGTGTGAGCAATGGGATAGTGTTTGAGACCTTGGGGGCTCTGCATTCAAAATCATCACATGACTGGGTAATTTGGCCATAAAGACTTGGATGACAATATTAACCTGTTTGCACATTGCCCATTGCACACAGGCAGCGGACTGGAAGCTTTGCCGATGCGGGCTGATATACAGGTACTGTATATCAGCCCGCATCGATGGGTTCCTGCACGGCTCACAAAGCACGCACCCCAGAGCCTGGCGATCGGTGTGTCGCTTGGATACAGCAGATCACATTATCACTGTGTCAGGGCGATCACATGATGTTTTACCATGTGACTGCTGTGACCAATCATAGTAAACACTGGAAAGTGAAAGTAAAGTGAAAGTAAAGATCGCTTCTCTCTGCTCTCAGTGTGAAGCAATCCTACAGTCTGTGAGTGTACAGCAGCCTGTCAGGCTGCTTGTACACTCACAGACTGTTGTTCTAGCCACTCCAGTGTCCCTGATCACTGCCCCAGTATATACATAATAAAACATGCAGCCAATCCCTGTCACCTGTCCAAGTGAGCACAAAAGCACCCCCATACACCATACTGATCACTGTCATACCAACGTCCTGATTACCACCATACCCCAATCCAACACCCTGATCACCACCATATGTCATACCAGTACCCTGATCACAGCCATATGCCATACCAGCACCCTGATCACCACCATACACCATATCAGCGCCTTGATCACCGCCACACCCCATACCAGCATCTTAATCACTGCCATGCCCCATACCAGCATCTTGATCACTGCCATGTCCCATACCAGCATCCGGATCATTCCATATGCCATACCAGCATCCTGATCACTGCCACACCCTATACCAGCATGCTGATCACCGCCATATCCCATACCAGCATCCTGATCACCCCCATACCAGTGTCCTGACTACTGCCATACCAGCGTCCTGATCACCGCCTTACCTCATGCTACCGTCCTGATTACCGCCATACCCCATACCAGCATCCTGATCACTGCCATACGCCATACCAGCATCCAACATTTTAGGGTCTCAACTGATCAGTTATCAAATATATATCCCATAGACTGTAGATTCTATTGCTTTCACAAAGACTAAATAATATACACTGTTTGGGGTTATTTTTACCCCCATAAAGGTAGCAGAATACATGTTGGCCTATATTTATGAAGAAAAATTATTTATTTGCAAAATTTTATAACAAAAACTAAGCAAAAAAATGTTCAGTATTTTATATAGCAAAAAATAAAAAAGCTCTATCCGTCTAAAAAAAAAAGGATACAAATTTCATATGGGTACAGTATTGCATGACTGAGTAACTATCACTCAAAGAGTGATAATGCTGAAAGCCGAAAATTGGCCTGGACTGGAGGGGGTGAAAGTGTCTCGACTTGGTTAAAAATCACAACAAAAAAGGGCAGAAAATAGGGCCACACTTGATGGAGCTAAAGAAAACTCTCACAAGGGAATAGACTCTAGGAGTAAAGTGCAACAGAATTTCAGGCTGCAGATGTTGGCACCATCAGTAGGCATGCTTCAAGCAGCCCCAAAGCCAATATTTAAGTGTGAGCTGGAGGCACCCATTAGACTGGGACTGTCTCCTCCACTCTTTCCTCCACTTCTGCAATCAGAAATGTTGGAACAATGTAGCAGTAAGACAATGTATTCATGAAAACCCAGACAGATGGTAGCAGGTGAGGTCTGGATGGCCAGCAGGAACAGATCAAAGACTGAAACTCCTTGTGTTGTTTTGCAAGCAGGAGCAGTAGCAAGGAGATGCTTCCTAGATGGAGTACGGTGGGAAAGAGATCTTGAAACATCCGTGCACATCACTGAACCCAAAGGATGACATCAGAGTACAGTCCCAAATTGTTAACCTCTTGCAGCAAACCTGGTGGGAAACAGGGAATTTTAGAGGTGCTCAGTGTAATTAAGATAGGTCACATTGCTCAGCTGGATCAGCTTACCAAAAAAGTTAGTTTTTAGAGACAGGGCAAACATTGAGGTAATGCCAGTGGCTCTGGGATTGGGAAGTTATCCACAGAGAACTTACCAGAAGGGATTCTAGAAAGTACCTTACACAGAAGGCAGTGGCCAAAAGTCACTTCCAGGCAATACCTGCAACATCCAGTCCTGCAGGGTCCAGACATGGCTCTCCAAAACAAGCTAAGACACGCCTAATATGGAAGAGATAAGCTCTAGCAGGGGGGTAAAAGAGTCTTGATTAAAAAAGAAAAATCTCGAAGAGTGAGAAAAAAAGGTGCTAACAGAACTAGGCTTGTCTTCCACACAACAGAGATGAAGAGAAAAAATGAAATAGTTTATATATATATATATATATATATATATATATATATATATATATATATATAAAACAAAATATTGGAGTAATGAGGTATTTATTTGTATTTATTTATTATAGGTACTTTTATAGCAGTCAATTTACGCAGTGTTTTACATATGCTGTATATGTTGTACATTCACATCAGTTCCTAACCCTCAAGGAGCGTACAATCTAAGGTCCCCAACTCACATTCATACATATACATACTAGGGCCAATTTAGACAGGAGTCAATTAACCTACCAGTATGTCTTTGGAGCATGAAACAGTACCCGGAGAAAACCCACGCAGGCACAGGGAGAACATGCTAACTCCAGGCAGGTGGTGTCGTGGTTGGGATTCAAACCAACGACCCTAGTGTTGTCAGGTGGAAGTGCTAACAAGTATGCAATGATACTTTTTTATTGTACTAACTAGCACTTAAAGGATAAGTTCACCTTTGGAACATGTTAAATGCTCCACCTGTTTTTAGGGTGGAACATGCAACATGTTCCCATAGCTGTAGCAGTGCCCACCACTCCCCCTCCCTCTGACAGATAGTATAGGGAGAAGTTTCCTCATACTATCTGTCAGATTTGAACAGTGTGGGTGTGGCACATCACTCATTCACAGAGTTCTGTGAATGAGTGCCTACAAGTTCCAGCAGCCTTAGCGGCTGTCGGCTTGTAGTTTTCAATTAACTACCATGGCGCTGTGGGTATCGACATTGTAACCACAACACCAGCAGCAGGAGGAGGAAGAAAAAGCTTGTTGACTTATCAGCTCCCTCTGGGCCACTGGCATTACAATAGGGAATGCAAACGCTTACATATATATATATATATATATAGTGGGGCAAAAAAGTATGTAGTCAGCCATCAATTGTGCAAGTTCTCTCACTTAAAAAGATGAGAGAAGCCTGTAATTAGCATCATAGGTAAACCTCAACTATGAGAGACAAAATGAGAAAAAAAATCCAGACAATCACATTGGCTGATTTGGAAAGAATTTATTTGCAAATTATGGTGGAAAATAAGTATTTGGTCACCTACAAACAAGCAAGATTTCTGGCTCTCACAGACCTGTACCTTCTTCTTTAAGAGGCTCCTCTGTCCTGCACTCATTACCTGTATCAATGGCACCTGTTTGAACTTGTTATCAGTATAAAAGACACCTGTCCACAACCTCGCTTCTCGGCCTTTTGGCTGCGATCACTTTGTGGTTGTAGCTGAGAGGCTAAGCTAGTAGAGGACCAGCGCCCTCGGCCTGGCGGGGTATACCAAGCCCTGCCTGCTGCTATTGGGGGTGGCATTCCTCGAAAGCTGTGAGTTGCGATCGCCGGGCGGAACCTACCCTTTGGGGCGGGGGACGCTTCGGTTTTTGATCTGATGGCGCACATTCCTTCTGATGCACCAAACACCGTTCGGGTGTATGTCCGTGAGGAGAGACGTGGGGACTGCGGTCTGTTTCATGTACAGAAGAAGGTGGTGATGGATCTGTTGGGGATGCCTCTGGATTCGTTGTATTGCGTGCAGGCCTTTCCTTCCAGCGGCTTCTTTGATTTGACCTTCTTCCGGATTGCTGAGATGCAGACGTGTTTGCAGAGGAGCCGAGAGAAAGCGGATGATCCTTTGATGGTGGGCCTTTCGTTTATCGGGAATGAATCCAAGCAGAGGATACCATTGACTATCCAGACCTATAACCCTTTTGTGAGGGAAGAGGAGATCCAGGCCTTTTTGAGTCGGTACTGTTCCTTTATTTCTGCTGGAGTAAAGCAGACTAACGTGCTTGGCACGTTCAATGGCCATCGGAGGTACTATGTCCAGTTGAGAAGGGACGATGGTGGGATTGGCGGCCGGATGCACCCTCCACAAGCCTTTTCTATCGGCCCGAACAGGGGGGTACTGTGGTACCCGGGACAGCCCCAGTATTGTCGGAACTGCTTTTCTTTTGGGCACACCAGAGGAAACTGTGATGCCGGTTTGGTATGTCGGAACTGCTTTCAGCCGGGTCACAGGACAGCAGACTGTTCGGAGGGCAGGAAGTGCCATTTTTGCGGAGGAACAAATCATCTGGCGAGACAGTGTCCTGTGTTGACCCATGTGGCTCGTGGTGATTCGGGCACCATCTTATGCTGAAGTGGCGGGGGGGACTGCTCCGGCCAGGAGGGTGGAGGTCCCGCCTGAAGGCAGGGGGGAGGAGGTGGCCTTGCAGGGTGGAGATGTGTTGTCTTCTGTTGAGGTGGCTGGGGGGGCTGTACCGGCCCGGGAGGTGGAGGTCTCGCCAGCAGTGGTATTATCTGGTTCTGAAGTGACTAGGGGGACAGCCCTGGTCAGGGAGGTGGAGGTGGTGTTGGGCAGTAGGGTGGATGCAGCACAATTTCATGGAGAGCGTGCGTTGTCTGGTGCTGTAACAGCTGAGGGGATGACTCCGGCCAGGTTGGTGGAGGTCCCGTCGGTTGCCAAGGCAGGAGGGGTGGTAATTCAGCCCGAGCTTAGTGACACGGCAACGGCGACTCGGGCCCCGGCAGTCGGGGACACTGAGCCGTCTGTAAGTGGCACTGTGGAGCGGGGCGGGGCTGGTGGAACAGAGGTTATGGATCTCTCGCGAGATACCTTGAAAAGGAGGAAGGGTGGTGCGGAGGTTTCCTCTCAGGTGATATCGGAGTTCCCAAGCCAGGAGGAGGACTCAGACTCGTCTGAGATCTCTGTGGAGTCCTTTGCGAGCAGTGGAAAAACGGAGAGCCTAGTGACCCGTAGGGGGTCGAAAAAGGCAGTTGCAGAGGGGGTCCGGGAGTTGAGGAGTAAAGTGGCAGCGGCCCGATTCAACAAAAGGGAGAGGAAGGGTAAAAAAAAAAATGACACCTGATATTTTGATGTATGGTTTACTTAATTTTTTTCTCTTTCATCATTAGGAAGGCCGATTCATATCTCCTCAGTTAATGTTCGTAGCATCCAGGCAGCACCGAGAAGGGCGGCTTTATTTCATTATCTCGCCTTGTTATCGTCCGATGTTATTGGTCTGCAGGAATGCAATTTTACTGAGGAGCCCCATCCGGACGAATGGCCTCATGGTCCTGCTGTATGGTCTGGAGGAACGGAGGGGAATGCCGGAAAAGGCATCTTGTTTAAGAATCGGCGTTTCAGGATATTGGAAACTATACATGTGGTGAAGGGGAGGGCTGTGGTTTGTAAGGTGGAAATTGACGGTTTGGTATTTAAAGTAATTAACGTGTACGCTTCTCCCAGGAAGGTGGAGCGTCTTACGTTATTTGAAAAGTTAAAAATGTTCTTGGGTGGTAGAATTCCACTACTTATGTTTGGTGATTTTAACTGTGTGTTGAGGGGGGAGGATAGGGGTGGGGGTGGTGGGGGGAGTGTGGGGAGGAGGGGGGGGGGTGGTGGGGGGAGTGTGGGGAGGGGAAGGGGGAGGGGTGGGGGAGGGAGTGTGGGGTTGGGTGGGGGAGGGGTTGGGGGGGGGTGGTGAGGGTGGAAGAGTGGATAAGTCTGGTAAAGTTTTGTTGGACATCTGCTTGGATTTTGGTCTGAAGGATCTCAGGAAGGATGGTGGTCACACCTTTTTTTCTAGCGGCAGGAACTTAAGTTCCCGTATTGACTTTGTTTTTTGTTCCAGGGAGTTTTCCTCTGTGTCCTTTTTGGTGCGGCCAGAGCCGTTCACGGATCATGGGCGGATAGAGTGTTGCGTGAGTATGGAGTCTGACAGGGTGTATGGAAGGGGTGTATGGAAGCTAAATATTGAGTTGTTGGATGATGTGAATGTAAGGGCGGAGTATGTGAGGAATTTTGAAAAATGGGAAAGAATGAGGTTGGAGTTTGAGAGTGTTGTGGAATGGTGGGATTGGGTGAAAGTTCAGACTAAAAAGTTTTTTGTGTGGAAGGGATGTGAGAAGGTGAAAAGGGAAAGAGAGGAGTATGAATGGTGGCAGAAGCGTTTGGAGTATTTGAATGAGATGAGTGTGTGGGGAGAGAATGTGGAGAATGAGAAGGCAGAGGCAAGAGTGAAGATTGGAAGATTTTTGGATGTTAAGGGAAAGGCGTTGTTGATGCAGGCGAGAATGGTTGTGAAAGAGAAGGATGAGCAGTGTACAAGGTATTTTTTTAAAAAGGTGTATGGTAGTAAGAGTGAGTTGGTGAGTGTGGTGAGGGAAGATGGTAGTGAGGTGGCTGGGAATGAGAGGGTGGCGAAAGAGGTGTGGAAGTTTTACAGTAACTTGTTTTCGGAGAGTAAGAGTGATATAGATGTTGAAAATGATGTGATTGGTGAGATTGAGGAGAGTTTGGATGAGAGTGACAGGATGGTTTTGAATGAGGATGTAAGTCTGGGTGAAATTGAGATGGGATTGAGTGGGATGAAAGCGGGGAAGACTCCTGGGTTGGATGGCCTACCCGTAGAGTTCTACCAAGTGTTTTGGCAGTGGATTGGCAGGTGTGTGTTTGATGTGTGTGTGGCTGTGTTGGAAAGGGGTCGTATGTCTGAGAGTATGGCAGAGGGGTTGATTGTGTTACTGTTTAAAAAGGGTGATAGGAAGGACTTGAGGAACTGGAGGCCAATAACTTTACTAAATTTGGATTATAAGTTGATAGCAAAAATTTTGGCTAATAGAGTAAGTGGGGTGATTGCGAAGATGGTTGGTGAGGAGCAAGTGTGTGCGGTGCCTGGGCGAACGATTGTGGAAAGTTTGGTTTGTCTGAGAGATGTGTTATGGGATGCGAGAGAACGGAAGCAAGGAGTGGCTGTTTTAACAGTCGACTTTGAAAAGGCATATGATAGGGTAGCGCATGGTTTCATGTTTCGTGTGTTGGAAAGGATGGGGGTTCCTGTGAGGATGATGAAATGGATGAAGTGTTTGTACTCTGGTGTGGTGAGCAGGGTTCAGGTGAATGGGTGGGTGACTGCGGGTGTGGATGTGCGGGCGGGAGTGAGGCAGGGGTGTCCCTTGTCCCCTGTTCTGTTTGTTTGTGTGATTGAACCTTTGCTCAGGATGATTGTGAGGGATAAATGTGTGAGTGGGGTGGTGGTACCTGGGAGTGGTGGGAGGAGTTTGAAAGTGATGGGGTACATGGATGATATGACTGTTGTGTGTAAGAATGTAGGGAGTTTGAAGCGGGTGAGGTTGTTGATTGAAATTTTTAGTATTGCGAGTGGTTTTCGTTTGAATATGGACAAAAGTGAGTGTAAGTTTTTTGGGGAGTGGAGGGATTGCGAGGGGTGTGGTTGGAAGATATGTAAGGGAAGTGTGAAAGTGTTGAGTGTGTTATTTGATTGTGACCTGTTTGGGCGAGAGAATTGGGAGAATGTGTTGGGCAAGGTGCAATGTAAGATTAACTTTTGGTCTTTAAGGACTTTATCCTTTAGTGGGAAAGTATTGATTATTAAAGCTGTCATCATGCCTATCCTATTGTTTATTTATCAGGTGTTTCCGGCACAGGATAGGGTTCTTAAAAAGTTGATCCGGCTGATATTCCAGTTCTTCTGGTCATCGAAGGCTGAAAAGTTGAAGCGTGAGAGGGTGGTGAAACGAAAGGTGAATGGTGGGAAAGGTATGGTATCGGTAGAGAGATTTTTGTTTGTGAAGTATGTGGGTGCGTGTGTGAAGATCTGTCAGAGGGAGAGTTTGGCTGGATGTATGATGCAGTATGTGGGAGGGAATGTGATGCGGAGGTACGGATGGTGTAGTGTGGATTTGCGTAGGCCGATGAGCTTTAGGGCTCCTTGGTACTACGTTAGGATTGATAGAGGAATGGAGAAGTTTGGGTTGAGTGAGATTGGGAGGGAGGTTTGGGAGGATGGGAAGAAAGTGAGAGGTGTGTTGGAAGCAAGTGAGGAGATGGAATGGGTTAGTGGTTTGACTGTGGTGGAGAGTGAGAGGACATGGCGGAATGTGGGGATGAAAGATTTGGAAAGGCGACAGAGTGATATTGCGTGGATGGGTGTGCATGGGTGTTTGCCGGTGAGAGTGTTTCAGCGTAGGCGAAGAATGGCGGATTCTGAATGTTGTCCGAGAGTTGGGTGTAGGGGTATGGAAAGTGTGTGTCATTTGTTTTGGGAGTGTGATTTTGCGAAAGGGGTGTGGAAGAAGCTGGAGAGAATGATTGAGGGATTGGCTGGGGTAAGATTGTTGACGTATGAGATGGTGTTGTATGGTTTGTGTAAGGCGGGGAAGAATGAAGTAAGAGCGTTATGGATGTTGGTATGTTGTGTAAAAGAGAGTTTGTGGGATGCGAGGAATATTGCTGTGTACGGGGGGGAGTGTATGAGTGTGGATGAGTGTGCGGCTATGGTCCGTGGACGGCTCTATAGGTATGGGCATTACGATCGCCTAAAGCTGGGGGCTGTGGAGGCAGGGAAGATTTGGAAATTTAGTTCATGGAAGTCATGGACAGTTTGAGGTTGGCTATGGTACTGTATAAGTCATAATAATGTCGCAGAGGTGTTGTATAAAATTTTTCTTTTGACCAATGCATGTGTGCTTTGTTTTTTTCCTGACCGGATCCTAAATTGTTTTCCTTTTTTTCTCTCAGGCCAGAGGATGTTCAACGGAATATGGGTTTAATGTGAGGGTCAGCGTGAGGTGTGTTTAATGTTAGATGTCAGGGAAAGATAGTGTTTTGTTTTGTGATTCATGTGTTACCCGGTTCCTAAGTCTTATGGATCTTCTGGGAGGACAAAGTTTGGTCTTCTTGACTTCATGAAATGATCCAGTGCATGGATGAAATACAGGATTGCCTGCACTTAAGAAATTACGTACCATGATGTTTTGTATTTTGTGTCGTGGAGTAAAAAAGAAAAAAGGAAAAGAAAAAAAAACACACATGTAACATGATGTAATGTTTACGTTTTATTTTTATTTTGGTTAATCTTTGTATGGGTACTTTGTTTGTTGGAAAATATTTTTTGTTTATGTGATAATTTTTGGAACCTGTAACACAGAAAGTTTGTGAAATTTACTTTGAATGCTTTAATAAAAGAATAAAAAAAAAAAATCTGTTCTTATCAGTGTCCAGTGGGGGTGCTCCCGACCATTCTAGCTTTGCGGGGATGGTTGTTGTATAGTACCCTCACTGGTATGATGGGGGTCCGGAAGGCTGGACCGGAGGGACAGAAACCAGGGGGCGCCACGATACGCTCTGGGACCTTGGGAGTAATTCCTCTGGGAAAGCTGGAAAGACCCAGTACCTCCTGATTTGGACGGATCTACCTTGGTCTGGCCTGGGGCTGGGGACGCAAAAAGTCCGCAAACTCAGTGCCCCCTGGGGAAGACGCTCTCAGGGGTGTCACTAGTAACACTTGGGTGTGGGACCCCACGGTGTGAAGATGACACATGGCCACTGTTTTTCACTTCTTTTTGCACAGCGCCCTAAGGACCAGGTCTTTTGGCTAAGTCCGGGGCAATTTTTGCTACAGGCCTCAGGGCCTGGTCTGTGCACTATTAGGCACGGTACCACTTTTTTTATTTTTTATTTATTTATTTAACCACTCCCACGTTTTGTCACTTTTTCTGTTCTTATGTGTGTGTTTTTCACGGATGGAGGGTGTGGGTCCTCGGGCCTTACCTGAAGTCTAGGGGGAGGATGTGTGGCCCTACAGTTCCTTCCTCCCCTGATCCCTAGGGGGTTTTCTCTTCGGGAGAACCCCCTTGCCTAGTACTGGATGTCCGGCTTCGGCTGGGCATAAGGAACGGTGGTCCACCAGGCCTTTTTGCCAGGAGGACCAAATGGGAACCTTGTCCCTGTCAGGAGCTTCGTGCCCCGGGGGATCGGGTGAACGGTCCAACCCTTCCGGGGGTAGGACAAACACACCCCTAAGTGCACTTTTTCGTGTGGTGTTTTGCACTTGCACATTTTTTGTGAATACTTACGGGTTTTTTCGTTATAGTTGCACGTTTGCGGACTTAAAAAAAAAAAAAAACCTGTCCACAACCTCAAACAGTCACACTCCAAACTCCACTATGGTGAAGACCAAAGAGCTGTCAAAGGACACCAGAAACAAAATTGTAGAACTGCACCAGGCTGGGAAGACTGAATCTGCAATAGGCAAGCAGCTTGGTGTGAACAAATCAACTGTGGGAGCAATAATTAGAAAATGGAAGACATACAAGACCATTGATAATCTCCCTCGATCTGGGGCTCCACGCAGGATCTCACCCCGTGGGGTCAAAATGATCACAAGAACGGTGAGCAAAAATCCCAGGACCACACGGGGGGACCTAGTGAATGACCTGCAGAGAGCTGGGACCAACGTAACAAAGGCTACCATCAGTAACACACTACGCCGCCAGGGACTCAGATCCTGCAGTGCCAGACGTGTCCCCCTGCTTAAGCCAGTACATGCCCAGGCCCGTCTGAAGTTTGCTAGAGAGCATTTGGATGATCCAGAAGAGGATTGGGAGAATGTCATATGGTCAGATGAAACCAAAATAGAACTGTTTGGTAGAAACACAACTCGTCGTGTTTGGAGGAGAGAGCATGCTGAGTTGCATCCAAAGAACACCATACCTACTGTGAAGCATGGGGGTAGCAACATCATGCTTTGGGGCTGTTTCTCCGCAAAGGGACCAGGACGACTGATCCATGTACAGGACAGAATGAATGGGGCCATGTATCGTGAGATTTTGAGTGCAAACCTCCTTCCATCAGCAAGTGCATTGAAGATGAAACGTGGCTGGGTCTTCCAACATGACAATGATCCCAAACATACCGCCCGGGCAACGTAGGAGTGGCTTCGTAAGAAGCATTTCAAGGTCCTGGAGTGGCCTAGCCAGTCTCCAGATCTCAACCCCATAGAAAACCTTTGGAGGGAGTTGAAAGTCCGTGTTGCCCAGCGACAGCCCCAAAACATCACTGCTCTAGAGGAGATCTGCATGGAGGAATGGGCCAACATACCAGCAACAGTGTGTGCCAACCTTGTGAAGACTTACAGGAAACGTTTGACGTCTGTCATTGCCAACAAAGGATATATAACAAAGTATTGAGATGAACTTTTGATATTGACCAAATACTTATTTTCCACCATAATTTGCAAATAAATTCTTTCCAAATCAGCCAATGTGATTGTCTGGATTTTTTTTCTCATTTTGTCTCTCATAGTTGAGGTCTACCTATGATGCCAATTACAGGCCTCTCTCATCTTTTTAAGTTGGAGAACTTGCACAATTGGTGGTTGACTAAATACTTTTTTGCCCCACTGTATATATATATATACTACAGTGAAGGAAATAAGTATTTGATCCCCTGCTGATTTTGAATGTTTGCCCACTCACAAAGAAATGATCAGTCTAAAAATCGAATGGTAGGTGTATTGTAAAACCAAGAGACAGAATAGAGACAGAATAGCAACAAAAGGTTCAAAAGAAATGCATGTCTAACAAATTATGCACTGATTTGCATGTTCATGAGGGAAATACGTATTTGATCCCCTTTCATTCAGCAGGATTTCAGGCTACCAGGTGTCTTTCATACAGGTAACAAGCTGAGATTAGAAGCAGTCTCTTACAGAGAGTGCCGCTAATCTCATTTTGTTACCTGTATAAAAGACACCTGTCCACAGGAGCAATCAAACAATCAGATGCCAAACTCTCCACCATGGCAAAGACCAAAGAGCTGTCCAAGGATGTCAGGGACAAGATTGTAGACCTACACAAGGCTGGACTGGGCTACCAAACTATTGCCAAGCAGCTTAGTGAGAAGGTGACAACAGTTTGTGCAATGATTCGCAAATGGAAGAAACACAAAATAACTGTCAGTCTCCCTAGGCCTGGTGCACCATGCAAGATCTCAACTTGTGGAGTGTCAATGATCATGAGGACAGTGAGGAATCATTCCAGAACTACACATGAGGATCTTGTCAATGATCTCCAGGCAGTTGGGACCCCAGTCACCAAGAAAACAATTGGTAACACACTGTGTTGACAAGGATTGAAATCCTGCAGTGTCCGCAAGGTCCCTCTGCTCAAGAAAGCACATGTCCAAGCCCATCTGAAGTTTGCCACTGAACATCTGAATGATGCAGAGGAGGACTGGTTGAAAGTGTTGTGTTCAGATGAGACCAAAATCGAGCTGTTTGGCATCAACTCAACTCGCCGTGTTTGGAGGAGTAGGAATGCTGCCTATGACCCCAAGAGCACCATCCCAACTGTCAAACATGGTGGTGGAAACATTCTGCTTTGGAGGTGTTTTGCTGCTAAGGGGACAGGACAGCTGCACCGCATCAAAGGGACGATGGATGGGGCAATGTACCATCAAATCTTGGGTGAGAACCTTCTTCCCTCAGCCAGGGCATTGAAAATGGGTCATGGCTGGGTGTTCCAGCATGACAATGACCCAAAACACACGGCCAAGGCAGCAGAGGAGTGGCTCAAGAAGAAGCACATTAAGGTCCTGGAGTAGCCTATCCAGTCTCCAGACCTTAATCCGATTGAAAATCTGTGGATGGAGCTGAAAGTTTGAGTTGCCAAATGTCAGCCACCAAACCTTAAGGACTTGGAGAGGATCTGACAAGAGGAGTGGGCCAAAATCCCTCCTGAGATGTGTGTAAACCTGGTGGCCAACTACAGGAAACGTCTGACCTCTGTGATTGCCAACAAGGGATTTGCCACCAAGTACTAAGTCATGTTTTGTCAGGTCGGATCAAATACTTATTTCCCTCATGAACATGCAAATCAGTGCATAATTTGTTAGACATGCGTTTCTTTTGAAACTTTTTGTTGCAATTACTGTATGTCTCTAAGTGTTACAATACGCCTACCATTCGATTTTTAGACTGATCATTTCTTTGTGAGTGGGCAAACATTCAAAATCAGCAGGGGATCAAATACTTATTTCTTTCACTGTATATATATATATATATATATATACACACACACACTCTGGCATAAATGGGTATAGACACCCTAATTTAATCCCTTTAACTAGAGATAGCAACTTGAGTCTCCTGAGCTGTTTAAACTTCCTGGTGTGATAGTAGCCATTGTCTCCTGCTAGCAGTGGTGGGGCCCATACACAGTAGTGAATAATGGTAATTCAATGAAGATAACAGATAGGCTGTGGTAAATGCTTAAAGCAAAGATATCTTGGTACTGAGGTGTAAAAATGTCAACATGCAGTGTCACTAGAGTGTTGTCAGAAAGAGGTTGGGCACCCACCCGCTCACCAATTCATGGATAGTACGGCCTCCTGGGAACAGGTTTCTTGCATTGACTCTTAGCTGTTTGCAGAGAAGTACAGGGTGACAGCCTGTCAGTGCAACAAGCAAAGATGACTGGCTGAAGACTGAATAGTGACAGTCCCAATGCAGAGAAGCTGTTGCAATCCAGGTGTGGCGATCGGCATCACTGCTGTGCTGAACTGGTATGCAGAGTCCCGCAGTAGTAGCCAACAATCTGTTTCTGGATTACAGCAGTCCCACTGTGTTCAGTCCTGAATCCTGCACTAAGAGAGCAAGCCAGTTCCTTGCTGTAGAATATATCTGCTCTCCTAACAACCTTCTGCTTCCCCCAGTCTCTGGAAGTTGCAGTTCAATCAGCACTCAGAAATACAGTGTGTATTAACTATAGGACTACAGGTCGCAGGATCCTCTGCTGTCAGAAGAACTGGATTCACTCTGCTAACAGGAAGTGATGTAGCAGTCACAGCACTGGGAATTATGGGGAAAATAGGATTAAATGTAAATGTCCCTGAATGGCATATATATAGCTAGCACCTGGCTACAAGAACAAAGGTCCTTTCCTTAGATTCATGACAGTTAAAATGTTTAAAAATGTAAAAGCTACCCCATTTCCGTGCCAGAAATGCAAACATGTGCATAGGGCACGCACATGCACATAAACAGAGAATGCACTCCGTAATAAAAATATCATCCACAAGCAAAGCTAAAACATCACCGACATGAAATCTTGCTCTGCCTAGCTCATGCTGCTTGCAGGTGCTGGCTGGGTTACATAAAGCTTGTCAGACTCAATCCTAGGACTACAATAAAATGGTGCCCTTCCACACACTGTAAAGGCACACCAACGTTCACAAAATATATAAAAATGGCTTTGTCTTGGTCTCCAATACAGGCCTCTATGATTAATTGAGTGAAATGCATTATCTGGGTTCTCCCACGTGTGGAGACCAAGCTGAAACCATTTTTATACAGTTTTTTGACCATTGGTGTGCCTTAAGTGTGCAAGAGGGCGCCATTTATTGTAGTCCTAACATATTATATACCACCAAATTGTCGGAAGTGAAAGCAAAAATTGTAGGTCCTTCATTTAGAGTTAACTATAAACTGATAGGTTGTAAAAGCATTTAAAGCACCACCTATTGACAGTTTTAGGCTCCATAATTTTTTGGCATTTTATGCAGTTTTAAGGCTTCACATATTTGGTATATATTTATTCAACAGTACTTCATCTTTTATTTTTGTATAAAAATGGGGATTCAATTCTATGTGGAATAAAAATCATTTTAGTGAGTTTTTTTTTTTACTGAAAATATATCGATCTGATGACGTGCAAACATCATGTGACCTAAAAAATTGTAAGCAGCTATTTATTCTACAGATTTTCTGCATTCAGAAAATAATGTTCTGGGATTTTTATGTAATTTTAATGTAGTTTAATACAGAAGGAAGATAAGGGCCCTGCTTATGGAGCTTGCAATCTAAAGGGAGGAAGGGGGGGTGGTGGTACAAAAGGTAATAGCTGTAGGGAATGATCTATTGGAGGTGGCTCAAGTACAGTTTTTAGGTGGAGGTGGGGTAAACTTCCCTGAATAAATGCGTTTTCAAGGAAGCCAGTGAAGGGATTGGCATAGGGATGCAGCAGTCACAGATCAGTTAGTAGGATGTACAAGTCTAGCAGCATTCATGATACACTGAAGAGAGGATAGCCTGTGTAAAGGCAGGCCAGTGAGGAGGGAGTTGCAGTAGTCTAGGTGGGATATAACCAAAGAGTGAATACAGTGGGGATCGAACGTTTGGGCACCCCAGCTAAAAATTTGTATTAATGTGCATAAAGAAGCCAAGGATAGATGGAAAAATCTCCAAAAGGCATCAAATTACAGATTAGACATTCTTATAATATGTCAACAAAAGTTAGATTTTATTTCCATCATTTACACTTTCAAAATAACAGAAAACAAAAAAATGGTGTCTGCAAAAGTTTGGGCACCCTGCAGAATTTATAGCATGCACTGCCCCCTTTGCAAAGCTGAGACCTGCCAGTGTCATGGATTGTTCTCAATCATCGTCTGGGAAGACCAGGTTATGTCAATCTCAAAGGTTTTAAATGCCCAGACTCATCTGACCTTGCCCCAACAATCAGCACCATGGGTTCTTCTAAGCAGTTGTCTAGAAAACTGAAACTGAAAATAGTTGACGCTCACAAAGCTGGAGAAGGCTATAAGAAGATAGAAAAGCGTTTTCAGATGTCAATATCCTCTGTTCGGAATGTAATTAAGAAATGGCAGTCATCAGGAACAGTGGAAGTTAAAGCAAGATCTGGAAGACCAAGAAAAATATCAGACAGAACAGCTCGCAGGATTGTGAGAAAAACAATTCAAAACCCACGTTTGACTGCACGATCCCTCCAGAAAGATCTGGCAGACACTGGAGTTGTGGTACACTATTCCACTATAAAGAGATACTTGTACAAATATGGTCTTCATGGAAGAGTCATCAGAAGAAAACCTCTTCTACGTCCTCACCACAAAAATCATCGTTTGAACTTTGCAAATGAACATATAGACAAGCCTGATGCATTTTGGAAACAAGTTCTGTGGACCGATGAGGTTAAATTGAACTTTTTGGCCGTAATGAGCAAAGGTACGTTTGGAGAAGAAGGGGCACAGAATTTAATGAAAAGAACCTCTGTCCAACTGTTAAGCATGGGGTTGGATCAATCATGCTTTGGGGTTGTGTTGCAGCCAGTGGCACAGGGAACATCTCACGAGTAGAAGGAAAAATGGATTCAATAAAATTTCAGCAAATTTTGGATGGTAACTTGATGCCATCTGTGAAAAAGCTGAAGTTAAAGAGAGGATGGCTTCTACAAATGGATAATGATACTAAACACACCTCGAAATCCACGGGGGATTACATCAAGAGGCGTAAACTGAAGGTTTTGCCATGGCCTTCACAATCTCCTGACCTCAACATAATTGAAAATCTATGGATAGACCTTAAAAGAGCAGTGCGTGACAGACAGCCCAGAAATCTCAAAGAACTGGAAGACTTTTGTAAGGAAGAATGGGCAAAGATACCTCAAACAAGAATTGAAAGACTCTTGGCTGGCTACAAAAAGCGTTTACAAGCTGTGATACTTGCCAAAGGGGACAGTACAAGATATTAACTCTGCAGGGTGCCCAAACTTTTGCAGACGCCATTTTTTTGTTTTCTGTTATTTTGAAAGTGTAAATGATGGAAATAAAATCTAACTTTTGTTGACATATTATAAGAATGTCTAATCTGTAATTTGATGCCTTTTGGAGATTTTTCCATCTTTCCTTGGCTTCTTTATGCACATTAATACAAATTTTTAGCTGGGGTGCCCAAACTTTCGATCCCCACTGTACATTGTTTTGTGATGTCCTTAGGAAGGAGAAAATTCTGGAAATTTTGTGGAGGTTAGGGTGGCAATACTTAGCCAGTTGTTGGATGTGGGGCCTAAGGAGAAGTCAATCTAAGATTTCACCTAGCACCCTGGCATGTCCTCCGCCCCAATGGTTGTGCTGTTGATTGCAATGGTAAAGGCATGAGGAGGGGAGCAGGGAGGAGGAAATATTACAAGCTTAGTTTTAGAAAGACTGAGTTTGAGGAAGTGATGTGACATCGTTACTGTCAGGAATGGGCTCACCTACCGTGTGGGCTGCAGTACCGGTGCTTGCCAGCGGGTGTGTCAGGAATGGGATCACCTGCCGTTTGGGCTGCAGTATCGGTGCTTGCCAGCGGGTGCTTTCAGCAGCCCGGATCTCACTCCTGCAATCAAGCCATCACCTGAGGCTGATTGCAGGAGGTATATTTAAGCAGCACCAGGCCTGCAATCAGTGCCTTGGTGTTTTTCCATGTGCCCTGTGGTCCTGATCCTGTCTGCTAGAACTCCGCCTGCACCGACCCCAGCTATTCCTGACCATTCTCCTGCCTGCTCCTTTTGTACCTTGTCTGCCCGATTGTTCCTGACCTGGCCTGCCTGACCACTCCACCTCTCCAGCCCTGACTACAATTGTACGTATCTATTATTAGTTGGAGGTTTGGTTTTTGGTTGCATGTGCGTTTGTATATTTGTGCTCCTAATAAATTTTATTATTATTTCATCATTTCTGAAGCCTGCTGTTCCCTGTGTCAGTCCACACATCTCTGGTCATACCTGGATCCCTGACAGTTACTGATATGTCACTCAGTTAATTTGTGATACGTGATATCAAGGGGGTGAGTTGGGGAGTAGAGAGATAGATCTGGGTTTAGTTGGTGTAGAGGTGGAGTCTGTAGGCTTTCCCTGTATTTCTACAGGTTTCGACCAGTTACACAGATTTCCTACCACAATTAGAGAAGAAAAAAAAGTCTTGGTCTTTCAATGCAGTTAAGTGCAAACATTTCAGATTAGCAACCTCTTTCAACGCAAGAGCATCTAACAGACATGCCCATGGCTTAAGGATACATGTTCACAGAGCTGAAACATTTTCAAGTAAAGACACTGAAATTTATTTATACTTCCAAGACTGACTTGTTTACACAAGTGGCTCCTGTGTTCCTAGTGGCACTGTACTACTTTAAAAGAGAAGTCAATCTTACCGATATTGTTTCATGTTGAACAAATATATAAAACGATACTAAAGGTTCATTTTTTATTTTTAAATAACAAAAATGTCTATACTTACCTGCTGTGTACAGTGGTTTTGTACAGAGCAACCTGGAGCCTCCTATTCTCATGTCCCTCGCAGGCTCTCCTGGCTCCTCCTTTCTATGCAGTGCCCCCGTAGCAAGCAGCTTGCTACGGGGGCACCCACTGCTCCGTGTCTCCATTCACATGCAGCTTGGCCCCCCCTCTTCTCATTGGCTGACTGGCTGTGATAGACAGCAGCAAAAGCCAATGGCTCCAGCTTTCTGTCTCAGCCAATGGGGAGGCAGAGACCCGGGACAGCCAAGGCTGTCGTACACATCACTGGAGCTCAGGTAAGTATTTATGGGGCTGGGGGCACTGCTGTACACAGGTTTTTTACCTTCATGCATAGAATGCATGAAGGTGAAAAACCTTGAGCCTTTACAACAGCTTTAAGGTGTAACATGACACATGGTCAGTGTCCAGAGCCTCTAAACTCAAACAGCCCCTCTCCTTTTTACAGGATTGTGGGGTTCTTCTCCCTGCCTGCTGCTCCTAAATTTGAATTCAACAATCCTCTGGTCAAGGTTGTAGTGCTTTGCAGGCTCAAATGCAAATAAATGATTAAATGCACATTTTGCTTTTTGCAAAATGGGTGAATATATACAGTTGTGTTCAAAATAATAGCAGTCAGACATCACTAACCTGATCAATCACTGTTCTTGGTAGAAATATTTCTACATGGCAAATAATTTACTAGCACGTGTAGTAGAGTAATAGTAGAGTAACCCAACAGTCATGACATGCATGCTACTGATTCTGTGTAATTGAATAACTAATTGAAAGGGGCATGTTAAAAATAATAGCAATGAGGTCATTCATTCTTTGAAAAACAGGTGGCAATTATTGCCCTTATTTAAGGAAAGAAGGCAGCAAATGTTGGTTACAGTGCATTTCTCTCTGAAATTCTGAGGAAAATGGGTCATTCCAGACATTATTCAGAACAGCATACCTTGATTGAAAAGTTGATTGGAGAAGGGAAAACCTATAAAGTGCAGAAAATGATAGGCTGCTCAGCTAAAATGATCGCAAATGCTTTAAAATGGCAACTAAAACCTGAAAGATGTGGAAGAAAGCGAAAAACTACCATTCGAAAGGATAGAAGAATAGCCAAAATGGCAAGGACTCAGCCAACAATCAGCTCCAGGAAGATCAAAGAAGGTCTAAAGTTACCTGTGAGTACGGTTTACAATTAGAAGACGCCTATGTGAAGCCAAGCTATCTGCAAGAAGCCCCCACAAAGTCCCACTGTTGAAAAAAAAGACGTGCTGAAGAGGTTACAATTTGCCAAAGAGCTCATTGACTGGCCTAAAAAGAAATGGCGCAACATTTTGTGGACTGATGAAAGATTGTTCTTTTTGGGTCTAGTGGCCGGAGACAATTTGTCAGACGACCCCCAAACACTGAATTCAAGCCACAGTACACTGTGAAGACAGTGAAGCATGGTTGCGCAAGCATCATGATATGGGGATGTTTCTCATACTACGGTGTTGGGCCTATTTATCGCATACCAGGGATCATGGATCAGTTTGAATACATCAGAATACTTGAAGAGGTCATGCTGCCTTATGCTGAAGAGGAAATGCCCTTGAAATGGGTTTTCCAACAAGACAACGACCCCAAACACACCAGTAAACGTGCAACATCTTGGTTCCAGACGAACAAGAGTGGGGTGACATCAAAATTGCAGTTTCTGGGGCAAAACCAAGAAATAGAGAAGAACTGTGGAATGTAGTCCAATCATCCTGGGCTGGAACACCTGTTCACAGGTGCCAGAAGTTGATTGACTCCATGCAACACAGATGTACAGCAGTTCTCAGAAACAGTGCTTACACAACTAAATATTAATTAAGTGATTCAAAGGAAAGCAAAATCTTCAAACATTTTTCAGTTTATATAGTGAATGTTTCAGTTTGTAAAGAAGAATACAAACACTGCTATTTTTTCGAACAGTCTAATATTCACTTTTCTTTCGAGGAACAACACAAATTTGATATATTTTTCTTCGTTTTGATTTGGAATAGAATGTGTAGTGTTCCCAATGCATTTGTGTGTATGGAAATAAAAGCTATTAGAAGGATTTTGTGCTTTATTCACTTTTTTCAACACACTGCTATTATTTTGAGCACAACTGTGTATATATTTTGTACAGGTGGACTTATTTACTATTTATTTCAGGTACTTATATAGCGCCGTCAATTTTGCAGCGCTTTACAAATATGTTGTACATTCACATCAGTCCCTTTTGCCATTAAAGCCCAGCTCTAGGCTTCCCTCCTTCCAATATATATGGTATATGGTAAGGTGTTCCCTGTGCTCATTCATCCAGAGAGGGGGCACTTCAATACAGGAGGTGTGTTACTGATCAGGAGAAAAAAGCCTCAAAAAACAAAACAAATGCAGCATCTAGTGACTGTTAAGCTACAATATATTACATTTTTGCTTTGGGTTTAATACCGCTTTAATTCTGCTGGGCTGAATGTCACTAAATATCATTCAACATAGAAGATTGAGGACATCTAGTGGTGACAAAGAATTACTGCAGGGGTCATCAGATATTTTGCATCCAAAGCTGCTTAACTAATTTTTTTTAATCTGCTTGGGGGCCAGAAAAAAAAAGCCCCAAAGCATAGGAAAAAAAACCATCAAAACAAAATGCAAACACAAAACAAATGACAAATACCACCATGAACATAAAGCAGTTTTCCAAGAAATACTAATTCTTCTACATAAGTCACTAGGTATTCAAGATAAAATATTCACTTGCTGACGAGCTGCAGTACATATACTGCAGCTGGGCAGCACATGCAGGCAAAATCAAGTACATGTACATCATTCTGCTTGCTCCAGTTCAGGGGCGCGCTGCATGCTGTAACCAGTTCATGACAGTTGAAAACTTTGTTTGCTGTTACTAGAAGATGATTGTAACAGCAAAGTGGTAACAAAAATATACATGTACCTGATCACCCTCTCAGAACAGTAGTGTTACTATGGTGACACTAAACTACTCTGATGAAAGTATTTAAAGACAAAATAGTAAAAAAAAAAAAGTTAAAACAAAACCAAAAAAAGTTTAAAGGATAATTTCACCTTTGGAACATGTTACATGTTCCACCCATTTTTAGGGTGGATGTCAGTTCCCCCCAATCTCAGAATGCCCACCACAGTCCTGCTACAATTGGCTGATCACCGCCATTACTAGTAAAAATAAAATCCCAGTATATATTCTGCCATATGTGAAAGCTATAACTTTCACGTAAACCAATTAATTTACATGTATTGGGATTTGTTTTCGCAAAGACGTAGCAGAATACATTCTGCCCTAAATTTATGATGAAATTTGATTTTTATTTTTTTAATTTTTTTTTACTGGACGTTTAATAGCAAAATGTCAAAAATAGTTTTTTTCTCAAACTTGTTAGTCTTTTTTTTTATAGCGCAAAAAATAAAAAATTCACAGGCAATCAAATACCACCAAAAGAAAGCTCAATTCGTTGGAAAAAAAGGACATAAAATTTAATTTGGGTGCAGTGTTGCAATTTTCAGTTAAAGTAATGCAGTTGTCAGTTAATGTAACGCAGTCAGTTTGCCGTAACGCAAAAAATGGCCTGCTCAGGAAGGAGGGTAGATCCTCAGGAGGGCAAGTGGTTAACTGAAAGGGGCAAGTTCAAAATAATAGCAGTGGTGAGGTCAATCAGTCTGTGAAAAAACAGGTGGCCTTTATTTAAGGATAAAGGCAGCAAATGTACATGTTGGGTATAGTGCATTTCTCTTTGAAAATCAGAGTAAAATGGGTCGTTTCGGATAATTGTTTAGAAGAACAGCATACTTTGATTAAACAGTTGATTGGAGAAGGGAAAACATAAAGAAGTGCAGAAACTGATAGAATGCTCAGCTAAAATGATCTCAAATGCTTTAAAATGTCAACCAAAACCAGAAAGATGTGGCAGAAAATAGAAAACTCCCATTTGAATGGATCGAAGAATAGCCAAAGTCGCAAAGACTCAGCCAATCATCAGCTCCAGGGTGACCAAAGAAGGTCTAAAGCTACCTGTGAGTACTGTGACAATTAGAAGATGCCTATATGAAGCCAAGCTATCAGCAAGAAGCCCCCGCAAAGTCCCATTGTTGAAAAAATTACATGCTGAAGAGGTTCCAATTTGCCAAAGAACACATTGACAGGCATAGAGAGAAATGGCGCAACATTTTGTGGACTGATGAAAGTAAGATTGTGGTTTTTGGGTCTAGGGGCCACAGAGAGTTTGACAGACGACCCCCAAACACTGAATTCAAGCCACAATACACTGTGAATACAGTGAAGTATGGTGGTGCAAGCATCGTGACATGGGGATATTTCTCATACTCATTTCTCATGGTGTTGGGCCTATTTATCACATACCAGGAAGCATGGATCAGTTTGCCTTATGCCGAAGAGGAAATGTCCTTGAAATGGGTGTTTCAACAATGACCCAAAAAACAACAGTAAGGAAGTGGCATCTTGGTTCCAGACCAACAAGATTAACATTATGGCGTGGCCAGCCCAATCCCCGGATCTTAAACCAACAGAAAACGTGTGGGGCGACATCAAAAATGCTGTTTATGAGGTAAAACCAAGAAATGCAGCAGAATTGTGGAATGTAGTGCAATCGTCCTGGGCTGGAATACCTGTTCACAGGTGCCAGAAGTTGGTTGACTCCATGCAACACAGATGTGAAGCAGTTCTCAGAAACCATGGTAAAGGTTTGAGTTTGTAAAGAAAAATGCAGACACTGCTATTTCTTCACTTTCTGTAAAAGAATAACAAATTTGAAACATTTTTCTTCATGTTTTGATTTGGAATAGACTGTGCAGTGTTCCCAATGCATGCGAGTGTATGGAAATACAGGTTTTCATAAGGATTTTGAACTGTACTCACTTTTTTGAAACACACTGCTATTTTTAATACAACTGTATATACTATAGTCTGTAGCTGCTATAACTTTCATGTAAACAAAATATACACTTATTGGGATTTTTTTTTTTTTTTAAATAGGACTTGTAGCAGAATACATTTTGGCCTAAATTTATAAATTTGATTTTATTGGATGTGTTTTATACCAGAAAGTATAAAATTGTTTTCCCCCAAAAATGTTCAATCTTTTTTGATTATATCACAAAAAATAAAAAACCCAGTGGTGATCAAATACCATCAAAAGAAAGCTCTATTTGCATTAAAAAAAAAAAGATAAAAATTGTATTTGTGTACAGTATTGCATGACAGCCTTAAAGTACTGCAGTGTTGATTAACAAAAAATGCCCTGGTCATAAAAGGGGTAAAATCTTCCAGTGCTCAAGTGTGGATATAAAGGAATAAAGCTGAATGTTTTTTTTTTTTTGTCTCAGCAATCACAATCCCCATCAAGTCATATTTTGAGGCTTTCTTTATTCATGTTCAGATAAATAAGTCTCTTTCACTGCGTCAGTACTTAAGCCATCTGCTACTAAAGAATTTCCAAAAACATTATTGGAGGTACTTGAGGATTAGAATTTAATATTATCTGGAATATCAGGTATTTATGTGAACATGATCTATCCATTAACTGAGGTAATACAACCACAACTGTTAATATGTACTCAAGTTAAACATGGCAGTAAAATATATTAACTTCTTTATTCACATATTTCTCACAATTAAAAGTTCAGTCACATTTTTAGAGGACACTTGTCATGGGAGAAATATGTGGGTGTCCACAGCAAGTACAGAAATTATGGCTTCTCTCTGGTTTTTGTTTGGCCGGGGTCTGTGAGTCAAATATAGAAGCCAGGCCATAACATTTTTAAGGAGGACAACAGCAATAACAATAAGGAAATTTCTCTCATAACAGGTGTACTTTAGGAAATAAAATGAACAAATGCAGTTTAGACTTTTTCCATGGAAAACAATTCTGCAATATTTGTTATTTTATTTTAAACACTTTGAACCTATAAAAACTCACAACTGAATAATACAATATTGTGTTCTTTCCAGCAGATCATCCAATAAGTGTATATTTAAACTTTTAATAATTAGTAAATTCACCTAAAATTGTAGAATTAAAAATGCAAATGAGTTAAAATACAGTCAGGGCAGTTGTACATAGATTGTTAGTTTTGAAAAGGTTTTAATAAAGCAGGTTTTGTGCTAAAATGTTAAATGTAGGAATGAACTCTGTTTTATTAAGTTACTTCATACATTGTACCTTGTAACAAAATAAATGGATACGAGTACATTGTCTACTTTTGGAAAAATTCAAGATCAGGTTAATAAAAACAAAAGTCAGCATTTAATTAAGGAGTGCAGTTATGCACAGATATATATAGTCTGTTTATATTTTTCATAAAAGCATTGTCGAGAATGGTCTGTGTGCATTAGACCAGTAATGAAATTTCAGTTTTTGGTACATCAGATAAAATAGAATTATAATACATTTTTTTTACTATTATTTACATTCACAACATAACACGCCTTTGAAGGGGCTCCACTGTACATGCTGCCATTCAGCAAGTACACCGTTACCAGGCCACTTGGCAAATATTGTCTACATAAAATAAAAGAATTGCCGCTGAATCCATTTTCAGACTTCTTTCACAATTCCATCTGATGACTTGTTTAGCTCAATCCTTACAGATTTCTCTCCTAAAGAAGAAGTAAAAAAGGTAGAAAATTGTGATTCTTAAAATAAAATTGTGTAATATTAAATAAGGGCATTCACTGTCATTTACAATTGATGCTACCACCATTGCTGTACTGAGCACCCTGCATGTCAATGAGACTATGAGCTACATAATTTACATAAATGACAAACCTTTATGACCCATTCACACTGCCCTACACACTAAACTGCAGTGGGTGGTAATCGCATTACACAGCTTCCTTTCTTTTTGTATGAACTTTATGTGAGGTGCATACACTCTTGCTGTGCGAAGACCTGCAAGGCCATCCAGAGAGGTGCAATATTATGCTAGCATGTTGCTTAATATTGCACCCTCCGTGAAACGCAGTAAAATAACAGCCTTCTGGTGTGAACATGACACATGGAAAATTATGTTTTTATTATAGATTGTATTTTTTTAAATTATAGTTTTAGTTTTGTAACCAAACATACACAACCATATGTTATATTTCAGTAATTAAATGAGCCAAGGCACAACACCCAAACCTCAGTCTAACCTATATTCAAACAACAAACACAATAAACAACAAACACTACAATCATAACCACCAAAAAAAAAAAAAAAAATTTTTACTTCAGCATGATAGGCCATAAGACATTGTGTACAACTTAGTAATTCTCGCTACTACTCATCAACAATTACTAGTGGTCGAGGAGGCATTAACACCTTATCATACTTTGCACCGCCAAAGTAGCCAGACCAGGGACAGAGAGCAAAGGTTCCAAAGCTTGTGTTGGTATATCAAGTGTTCTTTAAACACGTGCCTACTGGGCACTTATACCCCCTTCGTGCCCAGGCCAATTTTCAGCTATCAGCGCTGTTGCACTTCGAATGACAATTGCACGGTCATGCAACACTGTACCCATATGAAATTTTTATCATTTATTTCACACAAATAGAGCTTTCTTTTGGTGTTATTTAATCGCCACTGGGGTGTTTTATTTATTGCACTATAAACAAAAAAAAGAGCAAAAAATTTTTGTTTCTATTATAAATAAAGGTATAGTTTCAACTTGTACCAGGATACGCTACCAAGACTCTTCCAACAGCAGTCCCAGGTTCTTCTCCAATCCTTTTCTACTAGGGATGGTAAAGACTTCTTAAGGACTTCCCTAAAGGGCTTCAAACAAGGCCCCTTTTAATGGCTAGTATCCATTTTTCAGCAGCTTTTATTCTGGGCTGTTTTTCTTTTCTGAATCAAGGTGCGAAAAAGAGTCGTTCTTTTTGAATCATGTTCGAGTAATCCAAATAGGGGAGCTTTGTAGAACATAGATTAGCTGTGGGGCTCAACTCATTTTACGTTTACTTTTCCTACAACTGAGAGTGGTAGTTTATTCCCAGTTTTGCTTTTAATTCAAGATCTAAACATCAGAGCCAAATGATAGTGTAAACAGTCTTCCATTTTTGGATGTATAATGATCCCTAGATATTTAAAGGCTGTCACTACCTTAATTTACGGGGTAGCCATTGGTGGATGAACATTCTGATTATCTAATGGGATCAGGACTGACTTATCCCAACTAATGAAACCAAAATGGGAGTCAAGTGTCCCTATCACTGCCAAAAGTGATTCCAAAGAGCGGCCCATATCCCCTATAAATAACAGCATGTCTGAATACATAGCAAATTTTTCCTCCCTATCTTTTCTCTTAAATGCTGATATAAAATTCAGATACTCTACTCTAATAGCTTTCCACTAGGGTTTCCATAGCCAGAGAAAAGTGAAGAGGGGGGAGCGGACACCCCCTTCTTGTACCCTGTTGAATAGAAAAAAAAATTCCAAAATAATGCCATTATAACCTGAATGCAAGCCCTAGGAGTGGAATATAACAGTTGAACACATCTTACAAAATTTCCTCACAAATCAAATAAGTGCAAAACCTCCCAAAGACAGGGCCACTCTACACTGTCAAATGCCCTAGCTGTCTCTAATGAGATAATGGCCTGGCTTCCTACATTGCAGGAGCTGCATATAAAGAAAAAAAAAAGGAAAATTCAAACTAGACTTACTGGTAACTTGTTTTCCAGGAGTCTCAGGACAGTACCTGAGAGAGATTGTGGCTCATCCCAAGAGACAATAGGAAACGCCTCTTCCACCAAAATTTCAAAAGGAGACTTCTCCCCACAGCTTGTCAGTTGTAGCAGAGTACCTCCAGCCCAAGCTGGAACACAAACATAATATCTTAATAACAGAATAAGGGAGGGTCGTTACTGTACTGAAAGACTCCTGGAAAACAAGTTACTGGTAACTATAACTTGAATTTTCCCAAAATGTTTTTCAGGACAGTACCTGAGAGGATAAACGATATTTACCAATTTAGGGAGGAACAACAGCCTGTAGGACCTTTCTGCCAAAGGCCTGATCGCTTGCTGACAGAAGGTCCAATCTATAGTGATGAACAAAAGTCGAAAAGCTTGACTAAGTAGCTGCTTTGCAAATTTGTTCTGGGGTGGCACCATCCTTTTCTGCCCAAGAGGCTACAAGAGCTTTAGTAGAATGTGCCCAGATCCCCAACAGGGGGAGACAAATCCATCCTGGAGTAAGCATCCAAAATAGCCAAACTCAGTCATCTAGCAATAGAACCCTTAAAAGCCTGGTGACCATTCCTGCTGCCTGAAAAAAGAACAAATAGAAAGTCCGAAGATCTAAATTCTTTTGTAACTTCCAGGTATCTAACGATTGGTGTTGGAAGAACAATGTCCTAAGAACTGACGCCACTTAAAAAAAAAAAACAAAAAAAAAAAAAAAAAAAAAAAACTTTGCTCCGTCCTAAAAATAATTCTATCTGGAAATATAGACAGGAAAGATTCCCTGACATATAGAGTTCACGGATTCTACGTGCAGATGTAATAGCAACTAGAAATACAATCTTGAATTTTTCAGAGAAACCAATTCTAATGGTTCGAACGTTTCTTTTGTCAATGCCTGTAGAACCACAGACAGATCCCATTTTGGGAAATTCTTTGGAGGGGCTGGCCTGGATCGAACAAGTGCTTTAAAGATCTTGAGACCAAGGGCTCTGAAGAGATAGATTTTTCCAAAAATACTCCTAAGGCAGTCGCCTGCACCTTGGAGAGTACCAATTGCCAGATCCTTATCCGCTCCTTCCTGCAAGAACTGGCTTCTATTCTGGAGCAGTCTCCGTGTGCCAACTTTTCCCCCCAATGGGCCCCCCAACCCCAGGAACTGGCATCTGTCATGATTCTTCTCTTGACTCGAAAAGACCATAGGAGACCTCTTGACGGGATCATCTGATCCCTCCGCCACCAAACGGGACCTCTTTACCTTGGTAGGAACCTTCACTACTGCATCCAAGGATTCTTGACTTTGATCCCCCACCTTAAGAAGAAAACTTTGGAGTGGTCTGCAGTGAAGACTTGCCCATCGAATGGCTGGCATAGTTGAGGTCAGAGTTCCCAAAGCCGATATGACTCTTCTTTTATTGGCAACATCTGATTGGACTGCAATAGAGATACAACATTCTGAATTTTGACTCTCTTCTCCTCTGGTAGGAAGATATGCTGTTCCACTGAACTGATCTGGAACCCAGAACTGCACTTTCTGTGCAGGCTTGAAATTTGATTTTTGATGGTTCACAATCCTTCCCAAATTCTCCCGATGGCGCTTCATTATGGGATAATAATTGGATTGCCCCCACAGTATGAAGTTCTAACAACGTCATTTGGGCATTTAACGTAGTTTTGTCTTCCATAGATAAAACAGGGAAGTTGCAAGTTCTGCAAATGGGAGGATTACACTGATAGGGATCCACCTTAAAAACTCATAAAAATATTGAACTATTTCTCCTAAGTTATGTGAAGTATTACTATCACCAGTACAGACAGCTCTAATACTGTATGCATAGGTGGGTTTTTCAGTTTAGTTAAGGTTTTCTTAAAAAGGTTACTAAAACTTTTTAATACAATATACTGTATTTGCAGCATCTAACAAGCAAATGGCCATGTATGTTGCAACTCGTTTCCAATCCAGACTGTCACAAAATTTAAGTACACTTTTGAAGTTCTCTTAGTCTATTCCTTTCTTGATAATCAGTCCTACCTGCACCATATATTTAGTATCCTGTTGTCTCCAGCTGATCTGTTCAGCTGCCAGAAGCAAAGAGTTACACTCGTTATTTTGGTGTGACCCCCTTTACTCCCATGTAACAGACAGCTTGGTTTTTGGCTGCTCAAGTACCTAGGCTTGTCCTAGGTAGAGGGGTCATGACTTTAAGCTTATTTAGGCCTTTCTTTCCATTGCTCCCTGTGGCCAAGAAATAAAGGCAAGGTGAAGTGTTCTTGGTGCATTAGCAAAGCACAGGCTCACTTATTAAGAAAAATTATCATTTTCCCAAAACTCCTGCCTAGTTTGTGGCCCTCAAGGATTCTGGTTGAACACAGATTCAGACTACCCTGACTTGGAAGCACATGTACAGAAAAACCTGACTAAAAACCATATGGCTGATCATGGTTTCATTTTCTAGATAATCTACAGCTTTATGAGAGCTGCCATTATTTAGAATGCTACCTACATGAAGATCAAAATCACGCACCATTACATAATACTCATTCTTATACTTAAAGGAACATAAGCTACAAAAGCACTTGACATGATTGGGTATGTATTTTCAACAAATTTCAAACAAAACCACACACTTTTAAACAAACAGTGGTCAACATCTGGATCAACAAAGTTAGGTTAAAAAGCTTGTTAAGCAACTTGAAATAAATTACCTGTTGTCAGATACTTTTCTTTAGCTCGAGCCCTTTCATCCGCATCAAAATACCACACTGTTATTGCGTACCTGGAATAATTAAAAAGAAAAAAAAAATTACAAATATGACATTACATTTACAGTGGCAGACGTAAAAGACAACAACCAAGTTTATGGATATTTAAAGAACCATTTTAAACAATTATTCTCTCTTCAAGTGCAGATCAGATGACTCAAGGACTACAAAGGATAAAAAAGTAAAGCTTTACAGAACTGCAATGAATAGGAAATACATAGACTGAAGAGGGGATAGCCTGTGATTAGGTAGGCCAATGAGGAGGGAGTACAAATCAGTCAATCATGAATGCTGCTGCCAGACTTATCCACCTTACTAAATGTTCTGTATCTGCTACCCCTCTCTGCCAATCCCTCCACTGGCTTCCCATTGCCCAATGGATAAAATTCAAAACATTAACAATAAATAAAGCCATTTATAACTCTGCCCCAGATTACATCAACAATCGTGTCTCTAAATATCACCCAAACCGTACTCTCCACTCCTCGCAAGATCTCCTGCTCTCTAGTTCCCTTGTCTCCTCCTTCCATGCTCGTCTCCAGGACTTCTCCAGAGCTTCCCCCATCCTCTGGAACTCTCTACCCCAATTTATCAGACTATCGCCTACTCTGCTCACTTTTAGGCGATCTCTGAAAACCTCTCTCTTTAGGGAAGCCTATCCTGCCCTCAGCTAATAATGGAATCTTCTACTCTTCCAACCAGTCCATCCCCCACAGTTACTACCTTTTGTACCACTAGCCCCTACCTCCTAGATTGTAAGCTCCTAGGAGCAGGGCCCTCCTATCCCTCTTGTATTGAATTGTATTATTGCTGTATTGTCTCCCGTTATATTGTAAAGCGCTGAGCAAACTGATGGTGCTATATAAATCCTGTATAATAATAATAATAATTTGTAAATTCATAGTTAGGACTTACTGCGAACGGCATTTGTGGGAATTTTCCATGACAGCAATAAGAGCGACGACTTGTTCCTTCTACTATGGAAAGTACAACGAGAACAGTGAAAAGCCTTTTCCACTCCCCTTGTCCAAATGACCAAAACTATTAAGAAAAAAAAAGTGGGAGTGGAGTGGAAAGTAAGCTTGCTGTCCTGGAAAACGCAGAAATACCATTAACAGCAAGTTTAACTGAATTTCTACAATCATTTTCCAGAACAGCAGCTTGAGAGGAGAAACAAGATACAGGAGTCACCCCCAAGCATACAAGGGCCCAGGTCCTGTAAAAGAAAAGGGAAACCCCTCCAATGTAGCAGGTTCAGAACAGAAGTCCCTGAATCAGAAAGGCAAAGAGACCTGCCTCAGGAAGGTGATTTGGCAAAAAGAAAAACACCAAAACGTTGTGCTGTTCCTGGATCCCTGCTCAACTAAGGCATGAAAGAGGCGAAAGGAGTTTTTCACTGTTCTCACTATTTCCTGTTGAAAGAAGAACAAATGCATACCTCTCAGTGGCAAACTTACTAATGCTGTTTGAGATTCCTACTGACGCGTTTCTATTGCCAGGCTCTATATGTTACCTAAGCTGCTATAGGCTCTGGTCAGACCATATCCAACAACATGCCCTAAGGGGACTTCCTTTATATCTACCTAACTTTAATATCTTGTTACATCCCATGTATATAGGCTGGAGATTATTCCCTTTCACCCCCCCTTTTTTCTGTAGGGCCTTGGCCCCTCACTCATTCCTCCTATCCCCTACATAGCCTATATGTAATTGGGCCATTTCATCTACATTTTCATCTATTACACAATTATTGTCAACCATTGGCTTACTTGCACCTCTCTGTTGGCCACTGTGAACCCTGAGGTAGGTCACTGCTCCTCCCACTATGTCCATGCCTGCCTTTATGTGGCTACTCTATGGACAGCTCAGGGTCCTGGGCTGGGAGTTCTCTATTCCCATCCTTAGGACTATCACATCACTACTCATTATATTTCTGCTGACCTTAGCCTTTAACTCTTTCTGCTCTTCTCTTTCTTCACCCTCCCCTCCCCAGGATGATCCTGTAGTATTTTGAAAGCTGCATCACTTCCTAGATATGTAATCCATAACCTATACCCATGGCTCCCTTGAATATTTTAACTCTCAATGTTCAGGGACTTAAGTCCCCGAACAAACGACCCAAGGCTTTCCAGACTTTCACTTACCAAAAGACACACAGTTTGCCTACAAGAAACCCATTTTACCTATTACAGACTCTGAAGTCCTTATGGCCATCAAAGCTCTAAAACCTCACAAATGTCCAGGTCCGGACGGCCTATGGGCTACCTATTATAGAGAATTTGCTGATCTTCTCACACCACTACTAATTACGGTTTACAACTCCATCCAAGATGGTCATTCTTTTCGCCCCAAGACCTTGACAGAATCTATCTCTATGATCCCCAAACCTTACTCTGATACTACCTGGTCTAATTATAGACCCATCTCGATCCTCAATCTTGATATCAAAATTCTTGCAAAAATTCTCTCCCATAGCCTGAACCCAGCTATTGGTACCTTGATCCATAGGGACCAGGTGGGCTTCATTCCGTCCCGGGAAGCAAGGGACAACATACGCCAGAAGATTTTCCCTGTCCATGCGGCAGCACTCGCAAAATCCCATGTTGCTTCCTCTCACTTGACATCTGCAAAGCTTTTGATACCATCACTTGGCCACATCTCCACTTCACTCTGCGCCGCTGGAGCTTTGGTGTACACTTCATTCGGTGGATTTCTACCTTATATGCCCATCCCAAAGGTTTTGTACACTACGCAGGCCACAGATCAGATCCACTTTATTGAAAGAGGCACAAAACAGGGGTGTCCACTTTCCCCCCTATTCTTTGCCCTGGCCAGCGAGCCTTTAGCTCACCTGATCTGGGCTGACCTTGACATAAAGGGTATAGAGCTTGGTGAAGTCCAACATAAGCTTTGTCTCTTTGCGGATGATGTTCGGTCCATTGTGACCCCCTATCATTGGCTAACCTCCTTTGGCTCACTCTTCCCACCGCCGCCCTCTCACCAACCCTGTAACATGCCACAGTCTCATTCTTTGGGACCAAAATAATTCAGGCTATACCCTACAATTCCCGCACATACCTCTACTCTCTTTCCTTTGCAACCCATCATTTTACCCTGCCTGGATGACCCCCCTTTTCTTTCTTGGTTTGGTGCTCGGCAGGCTTGATCTGAGCACATCAATTTTTCCATCAGCTACATTCCTACCATTCCCATCAAATCATTTGGCATCCCATCTTCCGAACTCTTCCGCCACCGTCAAATTTCTCACACATCACTCACCTCATTGTTTCCAAGACTAACTCCACTGGCTCCCACCTTCACATCTGGTGAGAATGCCCTGTTGTACAGACTTTCTGGTCTGATATCTTTGCAATCCCAACCAAACTTTTTGATACACCTATTACCCCTGACCCCACTATGGCTTTACTGAATCTGAAAATCGCAAAAACACACACTTCCTCCCACCTAATTTTGACACCACACTGGTTCTCCCCTAGCTGACCTCTGATTTATACATGCTATATCTTCAGCGACCCCTTTCAATAGGCCCCGTCTCCCCCCGAGGACACCCCCTTCCCTCCCTATACCCTTCTACACCCTTCTAGTGGCTTCTTCCCCCTCATACTCCCCACTTACCTTTTTTATCTGCCCTATTCTCTGAACTCTTTAGCAACCAACTACCGTATTTTTCGCTCCATAAGACACACTTTTTTCCCCCCAAAAAAGGGGGGAAAATGTCAGTGCGTCTTACGGAGCGAATATGGAGCGGCCGGTCCGGTATTTCCACCGCCGTGTCAGAATACCGGGCCGGCCGCTCAGCTCTGTAGCGGGACCTTACCTGTTCCTCTATCCAGTGGCGCACTGTCTTCCCGGCTTCTGTAGTGTGGGCACTGGGCTTGACAGCCGGGTGCCAAGTGCGCATGCGCAAGAAGCGCCTTGTAGGAGGGGGAGAAGATAAGGGCAGTGGAGGGGGCTGAGTGCAGAGGTCAGAGCTGAGGAGGTGTGAAAGCAAGATATAGATGGGAGATGCAGAGGTTAGAAGTTGTGGAAGAGGGCTGAAATCTGCACTCTGTATGTATTGCACTGTTGAGCTGTACATATTGCACCATTGTAGCGCACCCTTGAACACTGCACTCTGTACAAAATGCACTCCGATATTTAATGCTCCTTTAAGATCCTCCAACTGTTATTGAAATTTGGGCAAAATTTTTTTGGGGTTTTGAGACATGGTTCAGTGTGTTCCTGCACCTAATCATTGGGGGGGGGGGGGGGGGGAGTGTGTTATACACATACATACACACACCCCTATCAGCCAAAACTTTATGACCACCCATCTAATATTGAGTAGGTTCCCCCTTTTGCCACTAAATCAGCCCTGGCCTATTGAGTAATGAACCCCTCTAGACCTCTGAAATTATGCTGTTGTATCTGTCACCAAGCAGTTAGTAGCAGATCCTGTAAGTTGCAAGTTGGGACCTCCATAGATCAGACTTGTTTTTCCAGCATATCCCACAGATGTTAGGTTGGATTGAGAACTGGAGAATTTGGAGGCCAAGTCAGCACCTTAAACCATTCTTGAATCATTTTTGTAATGTGGCAGGGTAAATTATTCTGCTGAGAGAGGCCACTGCCATCAGGAATACGGTTTCCACAAAGGGGTACAGGAAATCCCTGCAAATTAAAGAAATTCCAAGAGGACCCCCAGGTCCCAGAACTAGTGTCCCTATTGGAAGATTTCCTGTTACTTTTCTTGGGACAACCTACAATTTTGGATTTTCTTTTACTTTCAATGATAATGGTAAACAAGACAAATAGAGAGGGTGAATCTCGCTAAAGGGGGCATAGAAAGTAATAAAAACTGACAGGATTCGAATCCCTTTAAAACAAAACAAGTTTTGCCTTTAGTTGTACTTTAACCTAAATACAGTCGAGTATATTTACCTTGTAGCAAAGGCAGGTTGAACTTCATGAGGGTTTCGACGATCAGACCAAAAAAACAATAGTCTGTCAAATTTTGGTTCAATATCAGCAAACTGAGATTTGCCTTCAGGGAAAATTCTTAGAACTCCACCATTTTCCTGAAAAAGTATGAAAAGATGTCAGTCCTGTTAAGAACACACACACACAGTTTTTGTACTTCTTGCAGCTTTTTCACAGAAAGAGCATGATAGCAGATTGCTGTATTTTCCGTTACAGTGATTTTGCATTCAAAAAAAATAAATAAAACACTATCAAATAACAGGATCTCAGATGCAAGCAAATACTTGTAGTCAATAGTTGAACCAGTACTCCACCACAATAATTATATGGCATAATCAATTTGTCCTATTTCTGCAGTAAAAAAAAAACCTGTTGGAGATGGAGACTTGACAAAAGCAGCTCACTTTGTAGTAAAACATGTAAGGCGTATTTAATGAATACGGCACTTGCGCATTCCACACACTTATAATAAAGGGTGTGTTTTTTGTATTGGACAGAGTGGAGAGAACATGGAGAGGAACTGGAACCCATCAGGATGAATCTTCATGATGGGGATACAACAAAACCCATTTGTCCCGTTTACCATTATAGTAACACCCTGGAAACCTCTTACTTTGGAGGGATTTCCTCACTTCTTGTTTTGGCTACGGGACAGGAAGTGAAGGAAAATCTCCACAATGGGACACAGATGGCAAAATAAACTGTTGAGGGTTATAGCTTCCCTTACTCTCCAAAATGCTATATGCCTCTTAAAAATGGTAACTATACTTTTTATGAAGAAAACAGCACAACCAAAACCATTATATTTGTAATACTTCTGTCTGATAGCAGCCTCTCTCAACCCTTGCAATACTTTTTCAGGTCTCAGGGAACCCCTAATAAAATTAAGGTGGTCAGTGGGAAAAATAATTCTTACATTGGTGGTCAGTGGGAAGAATGCCCCCCTCACAGACAGATAAAAAGATAACTGGTGTCATGCAGCTGGCTTTACTAAATGACACTGGACCCAGAACTAGTCAGGTACCAACAGATAGAAGGCCAGTCAGCCACAGCTCAAGGATCCCTGGCAACCTCTTGAGGGACCACAAGGTTCCCACAGAACCCTGGTTGAGAATGGCTGCTTTAAAACCTACCTCAAGGTTTTAGTGAACTAATTTTTTTCATTAACACATGCAGGGAAGGAAATAAGTCAAGGAAATAGTTAGTTTGGTCCAAACAAACTATTCACAGTTCACTAAATCCTGGAGTTAGTTTTTAAAGCTTTCTTTCTGTGTTAGTGCTTTTTATACACATTTTATGTAGTATTTTAAATTATGTATGTATATACACTGCTCAAAAAAATTAAAAGGAACACTTTTAATCTGAGTATAGCATCCAGTCAATTAAACTCCTGGGATATTGATTTGGTCAGTTAAGTAGCAGTAACTTCAGTAATCAGTTTCAGCTGTTTTTGTGTTAATGAAATTAACAACTGGTGCACTAGATGGATAACAATGAGACAACCCCCAAAACAGGAATGGTTTTACAGGTGGAGGCCACTGACATTTTTTCCCTACCCATCTTTTCTGACTGTTTTTCACTAGTTTTGCATTTAGCTAGGGTCAGTGTCACTACTCGTAGCATGAGACAATACCTGGACCCTACAGAGGTTGCACAGGCAGTCCAAATCCTCCAGGATGGCACATCAATATGTGCCATTGCCAGAAGGAATCTCCTCCAGTCTCAAGAGTATGGAGGAGATTCCAGGAGGCAGGCAGTTACTCTAGGAGAGCTGGACAGGGCCATAGAAGGTCTTTAACCCATCAGCAGCACTGGTATCTGCTCCTTTGTGCAAGGAGAAACAGAATGAGCATTACCAGAGCCCTACAAAATGACCTCCATGGTGTGAATGTCTATGACCAAACAATCAGAAACAGACTTCATGGGGGTGGCAAGAGGGCCCAGAGTCCTCTAGTGGGTCCAGTGCTCACTGCCCAGCACCATAGAGCTCAACTGGCATTTGCCATTGAACACCAGAGTTGTCAGGTCCACCACTGACGCCCTGCGCTTTTCACAGATGAATGCAGGTTCACCCTGAGCACATGTGACAGTTGTGAAAGAAGTCTGGAGAAGCCATGGAGAACGTTATGCTGCCTGTAACATCGTTCAGCATGACCGTTTGGTGGTGGGTCAGTGATGGTCTGGGGAGGCATATCCATGGAGGGACGCACAGACCTCTACAGGCAAGACAATGCCACCCTGACTGCCATTAGGTATCTAGATGAAATCTTGGACCCATTGTCAGACTCTACGCTGGTGCAGTGGGTCCTGGGTTCCTCCTGATGCATGCCAATGTCCAGCTCATGCTTGCCTGACCTAAATCCAATAGAAGACCTCTGGGATATCATGTTTCGGTCCATCTGACACTGCCAGGTTGCACCTCAGACTGTCCATGAGCTCAGTGATGCCCCAGGATACCATCCGTCCCCTCATTAGGAGCATGCCCCAACATTGTCAGGCATGCATACAAGTATGTGGGGGCCATTCAAACTACTGGAGTACCATTTTTAAGGTGCTGCAATGAAATTGCAGCAAAATGGACTAGCCCGCTGCATCATTTTTTCGCTTTGATTTTCGGGGTGTCTTTGAATTCAGTCCTCTGTAGGTTGATCATTTTCATCAAATGATGGGGCAACCTTACATTCTGAATACATTACCCAGTCATTATCAGTATAGATATCCAGCATGATGTTTTTCCGCATTGAGATCTGATGTGTTTTCAAAGTGTTGCTTTAATTTTTTTGAGTGTACATTCTCAATTACTACACTTTTTATGCACATTTCTTAATGCTCAGTTTTAGCCCTCTTTCTGATAACTAGCCCAGATTTCCTTACATGTTTGGTCTCCAATATGGCTTTAAGCTGGGATGCAGACCTAGACAAAATGTTGCTTGTTGCTATAGTAACATACACAAATTATGTCAGATATAAAAAGCAAAGAGATGGCGTTGTGACTCCCACTCCTAGAGGAATTCAAGTGACCTGTGACGAAACGTATTGGTTGGAGCTTCTGACAAAATCACGTCAGATAGGAAGGTCTTGAACGCTGGGATTTCACTTGATGCCAATATTCAGATAAGCTTAGGGGGGGCCACGTACCTCTACATGTAACGCTATTATCCATGTGCACAATCTAATGTGAGTGCATAGTGATTACCTTTAAATAAAGTAATGATTTCAAGCAGTTTAGGACTACGATGGCTGTTTTACCTTTGAGCACACCTCTGTAAGAAGAAAATTACCTATCCTGCAGCAAGTTCCTCAATGAGTGGAGCTGTTGAAGGCAACCAGCCATTGATAGCAAACTCCAAGGGGGAAAGCACAATTAGACCTGGCAGTAGGTCTAACAAAGGTGAGCGCATAAATTGGCTGGTGGCGGGACACATTGTGTTTTGAATTGAACCCAGAAAAAGAGTGTTATCATGGATTGATCCCATCTAAATCTACACAACAGTCTTATTGTATGGCAGCTATGTGTGGGAGAGGGATTTCCACTATTATTCTTTAAGTTCATCTTGTTATATCAGCAGTACATATAGCTTATTTTGTTTGCTCAGCACAATTAATGGGGGTTTCCACCATTACTTTGATACTTAACTTTATTGCATTTTTCTTATTGGATTGCACATACATGAGGGAGAGGAGCTTTCCACTAGCATTATTTAAGTGTAATTTTGCTGCGATTTCAATTAATTGATGATTCACATTAGTGAAAGTAACACTGGTATGTACATACATGTTATGAGTTGCTATTGATTTTACTTTTCACTATTTCAGTTTATTTGTATATACAGTTACCATTTGGCACTCTTACTTGGTTTATTTACATAAGTATTAGCATGGAGGGTGACACCACTATTGTATATGTTTGGCAGCACTACACTACACTTTTATGTTATTTCATTAGCTCTATGTGAGAACACAAGTATTTAGCAGCACGCCTGTATCAATTATTATATAATTTCACATATAAAAGTGCATTGAAAAAAATACATTTTTAATTTTCTTCATTAACCACTTGAGCTCCTGAGGATTTACCCCCCTTAATGACCAGGCCTCTTTTTGCTACTTGGCGCTGCACTAATTCAACTGATAATTGCGCGGTCATGCAATGCTGCACCCAAACGAAATTTACGTCCTTTTTTTCACACAAATAGAGCTTTCTTTTGGTGTAATTTGATCACCTGTGCGCTTTTTATTTTTCACGCTATAAACAAAAAAACGCCAAAAATTCTGAAGAAAAACAATATTTTTTATTTTCAGCTATAAAAAATATATAGTAAACTCAAAGTTGGTTATAAATTTAGGCCAAAATGTATTCTGCTCCATGTTTTTGGTAAAAAAAAATCCCATTAAGTGTATATTGATTGCTTTGTGTGGAAATTATAGCGTCTACAAACTATGGTATAAATACTGCAATTTACGCCATTTTTCTGCTATACAGCACTGCGCTAGTTTAACGGACAATTGCGCAGTCATGCAATATGGTACATAAATGAAATTTAAGTCATTTTTTTCCCCACAAATTGAGCTCTCTTTCGGTGGTATTTGATCGCCTGTGCGGTTTTTATTTTTTGCGCTATAAAAAAAAAAAGTCTGACAATTTTGAGGAAAAAAAAACAATATTTTGGACTTTTTGCTATAAAACATGTCCAGTAAAAAAAAAATGCAAAAATCAAATTTAGTCATAAATTCTGCCAAAATGCATTCTGCGACATGTCTTTGCTAAAAAAAACCCCAATACATGTAAATTAATTGGTTTACGTGAAAGTTATAGCGTTTACAAATCACGGGAAAGATACTGGGATTTTTAGGGGATTTTTTATACTAATAATGGTGGCGATCAGCGAATTACGGCGGTGATCAGGGACTTATGGCAGCGACTTATGGCAGCGACCAGCGACTTATGGCGGGACTGCGGCGGACATTCTGACATCCCCAAAAACACTAATACAGTGATCAGTGCAAAAATACACTGTACTAATGGCAATGGGGAGGAAGGGGTAACTTTATTTAGCAGGGAAGGGTTATAGGAGTGAGGGGAGTGTTTTACTAGGGAGCGGGGGGGTGTACTGGGCGGGACAAGGCTGATCAAGAAAGTGAAACTATTCTCTCGATCAGCTCATCCTCGAGCTGACAGAGAGGTGAGAGACAGCACAGCTACTGCAGCTGTGCTCTCTGTCACCGTTTACTGCCTATCGCCGGGACATAGCCACTAACGAGCGGCTGTGACCCGGCAACTGACATCTGCGGCGGTGATCCACAGGACAAATAGGGCGGCAGCGCGCCCCCTATTTGTTTACAAAACACACGTTTTAAAACGTGGTTTTGCCTGTAAGTGCCGCCCTGCCACCGTATATGTACAGTGGCTGGGCGGCATGCGGTTAACATATGCAATGAAGGAAATCAGTAAGGAAATAGTATGTTTGGTCCAAACAAACTATTTACAGTTCATAAAAACCGAGAGTTAGTCGTTAAAGTTGAAATCCAAAGAAAGCAAAAAAATATAAAAAATTTTTGAAGTGGGGCACCCCTCTCAAAAGGGTTAAATACTCATGTATGCTTATGGCATTTATAAAAAGTGCTTTTACTTACCTAACCCTTGCATCCAACACTCTGGCTTGTGGGCAGTCCCTTGGTGTCCTCACATACAATAAAGGGCCATTGGCCCTGCACTGTGCTTGATGACATTACAGTGCCCGAGACCACTGGAGACACAAAGGGCTGTGGCAGCTGGTCTTAATGCATGGATGAAGCCTGCAGCAGCAAGGGGTTATGTAAGCAACAAGTCCTTTTTACTGGAACCCAAAACATAAGCATTTAACCCTTGCAGTGTGGTGGAAGCCCCACTGCAATAATATTTGTTGTTATTCCCACCTCAAACACATATAAAAAGTCTTCAAGATTGGGGGAGGGGATAAGCTTTACCCTGTAACCATAGAACATAGTAGGCATTATCATCTAGATTTGTTTGATATAGAAAAAGGAAAAAAATAGTGTCTAATTTCATTGCACATGGCTGAAGATCTTTACTGAAGGAAAAGGGCAAATACAAACAAATAAAACAAACCAGTTTACACATTCCTCCAGTGACTTTTTTTTTTTTTTTTTACAAATAACAAAGTGTCATTGTAACCTTCTTCATTATGGAAAGACCAAGAGAACATTACATATAAGGTTTAGTGAAAACGGTACACGACTTTACACTACTATAGCATAGTCAAACTACAAAAGACAACAGGGTGTAAAACGATAGTAAGAGCCAAGTCCCAACTTTTATTAATACATTGCAGCGCTAATGTTCCACCATATAAATAAAATTATAAAGATGACCTAAAAAATTGTTTGACAAGTTGATGGGATTTAGAAATATCATATACAGGTCATCTTTATAAATTTATACGGTGATTTTGACCATTAGCTCTGCACTGTATTAACTCCTTATATATCTGCTATCACAAATTTCAGTGCTGGCAGCTTTTTGTTTTTTTCACTTAAGCGCAGTGATTTTTTGATTGAAGTCCTAGCTTTTGTTTTCTTTGCAAATCATCCCTCAGCCCCAGAGCCGAAATCTTTTCTTCCAAGAATGCAGCAGACCCCTGCACTCTGAAAGCAGCAATACTTTCTGTAACGGTATGACATGCTGACCTATAGTTCTCCAATCAACAGCGCTTGAAAGCAAAATGCTCTTAAAGTGATTGTAGAGGCTAGAATTGTATTTAATTAAAATAACAACCATATCATACTCACCTGCTCTGTGCAATGGTTTTGCACACAGCACCCCCAAACATTTTCTAGGGGTCAGCCGCTGGCGCTCCAGGCTCCTCCTCTGTGTGCCCCCATAGCATGCCGCTTGCTATGGGGGCACACCTGCGAGCTTGCTCCCGAGCCAGGCTGTGTGCGTCTATAGACACGTGCAGCCCAATGAGTCAATGGCTCCTACTTCTGCTCTTGACCCTTTGAGAAGAGGAAGAGAGGGGAGAGAAAACCTGAAGCCAGGACAGCACTGGATCACTGACAGGCTCAGGTGGGTGTTTAGGGGGAGAGAGGAAAATAGTGGGGTGGTTTTTTTACCTGATGGCCTTGTTCGCACTTGGTCAAAATACTGACACTTAACAAACACACCTAAAGAGTTAATGTGAGTTGTTAGCTGAGTTTGCGCAGTGTTTAACGCGCATTAAAGATAAGTTAAAAATGCTCCCCAAATGCCCTATGCGCTTTTCCACGAATTTAATGAGCGTTAAAAACGCTACACAGATGCCTAGGTTTTTTTCTTTGCTGCTGTGAGCAAGGCCTAACTCCCCGCAAACACATGCCAGTGAGTTTATGGTGTGCTACCATAGACTTGAATAGAAGAAGAAGAAGATGCTTCAACTCCTTTCAAACTCTACATGAAGCGAGTTTGCGGACAGTCTCAAACTCTTGCATTTAAAGCCAGTGTGAACAGAGCCTAATGCAGCAAATGCATCCAGGTAAAGAACCAAAAAGAAACAAAAAAAACAAACAAACTAGGCTTTAAAACCACTTCACGATGTATTGCTTAGAGTGAGTTTCCTAACTGCGACAACAGTGGAACATAGACAAAAGCAGGGCTGCCTGCAGTCTTCCATTGGGAGAGTGTGACAAAACAGGAAAACAATTGGGAAACCACAACAGAACACTGCCACCTTATAGCAGAGAGAGCCTGAACAAGGACATTCAGAGCAGGATCACCAGTTTTCTCTTTTTTTTTCCTTTTTAAATGAATGCAATATACTAAAAGGTCTTTTAAAAAAAATAAAAGAGCAGACCAGAAAAAAGGGCTACATAAAAGCAGAGTTTTACATACCTTTGCATCCCAGTTTTTATTCAAATAGTATATACAAGTAACACATCTTCCATCTCCATTAGGATTGTCAACATGTCGTACATAGCCTGTCCCTTTGCCAGGGTAGCAAGCCACCATTGCCTTTAAAGAAAAAATAAAAATAAAAAATTATATATATATATGTGTGTGTGTATGTCAAATTAGAATAATAGTCTGTGGTGGTGAAAAAAGTTCTAAAATGAAATTAAAAAAATTATGAACATATTTGAAAGGAAACTTTGGGTGCTAGACATTGATTGAAAAAACAAATCCACAACACTGCTCATGCACGCACTGTGCAGGAGAATCGAGAATGCTGGAGTCTGGCTCTCCAGTGTATGCTGTTAAAGGGCAGATTTTACAGTTTATATAGTACACAGTAATAAAATAAAAAAAATACCATATTCTTTACTTGTTATGTTGCCTGACTGCATAACAAGTAAAAAAAAAAAAAAAAAAAAAACGTGAGGCTTTGAAAGACCTTTAAGCCACAATTTTGGCCATTTTCCCCCCCAAGGTTTTAACTGCCGTCTGTGTCTACAATGGGAAGCTGCATGGCACAGCTCAAAAGAAATAATTGCACCTATTTGAAAGCCAAGCTTTGATAGACTAAGCATAGAGATCTAAACAGCCTATGCTACTTTTGAGTGTTGTCATGCATAGGATTCAGGGCAAAAAAATGGTTAGGTGTGAACAAAGGCTAAAGCCTAGTACATATGATCAGAAAATCATACAAAAAAATACCTCTTTCGAAGCGAACGCACGTTCAAAATTATTCTAAGGGACAAGCACAAAAATTTTTAACTAGATAACAGATTGCATGATTTTTGTTTAATCAGTACAGTTTTACGGCCAAAAATACTATTCATTACGAAACGTTCAAATTTTTATTCTGTCATACAAAAATTTTCATAAATTTAGTGACCTCTTCACTTTCGATATGAGACTATGACACAAAAGGAAAAACAAATGGATGGTCATTTTGTGCAATGTTCTCATTGTGTGTACTGGGCTTTAGGCCCCTTTCACACGGGCATCATCCGTTCAGTCATTTTTTTCAAATAAAAAACAGATTCAGTTTTCAGTTCAGTTTACATCAGCTCACAGCAGTCTTAATACATTTTTGCATCCATTTTTTTAGTTGTTGCAGAGACCAATCTGAGGTGACAAAAGTATAATCATGACCTGGCATCCGTTTATATCTGTTCTGTTTCAACAGATCTGGACGTATCCTTGTCCATTTAAAAGAAGAAAAAAAAAATTCAGACCGGAACAGACATGGATGTAGACGGATGGTAAATGGATGATCATCTGTTCACATTCGTTGGTCCACAGAAATACATTGCTTTCAGTTTTTCATCCTTCAATATTAGGTCCATATATACTTGGGCACAGGCATAATTTTAGTTTTTTTCAGGTGTTTACCAAAACATATTCAAGCTTTAGTTATATAATGCATATGAGAAAAATTAATAATAGCGCCTATGGTCAAAATTATATAACTTACTAATAGTGTACCAGCTGCAAAAAAAAAATCACCATATATAAAGTGTACCAATAAATAAATAATTTGCGCTAGTAAATGTGTATAAAAAGAAATCATCAAATCATAAGTCCAGAAAAAAATATATATATGCCAATACCACAAAAAAAATTAAAAAAACTTTTAAGTGCAAAAAACTTTTGTGCAAAAAAAGTGTCTAAATATGAAAAATTTTCACCAAAAAACCTTGATAATATAATGGCAGATCATCCATAAATATATCTTCAGAAACGAAAACTCTGCAACACATCAATCCTCATCGATCGAAATAACAGGATGAAAAACTTTGTAGTTAATCGAAAATCCACTTCTCCAATAGATAAAGGACCACCTTCAAACGTATCCATGGGGGGAAATGCCAAGCACTCGAGAGAAACAGAAAGACTTCATGGTGCAATATTATAAAAACCAATTCCTTTATTAGGTACTCATTGCACTTACTCAAGAGGTGTCCCAGCCGACACCAGCATCAACAGCATAACAGCAATCACATAAACGAGCCTGGTTACTCAGCACATGCGCAGTAGCTGGCAGCCAAAAACGTAATGACGTCACATCAATCAAGCTGGGCGGAGCTTGATTGATGTGACGTCATTACGTTTTTGGCTGCCAGCTACTGCGCATGTGCTGAGTAACCAGGCTCGTTTATGTGATTGCTGTTATGCTGTTGATGCTGGTGTCGGCTGGGACACCTCTTGAGTAAGTGCAATGAGTACCTAATAAAGGAATTGGTTTTTATAATATTGCACCATGAAGTCTTTCTGTTTCTCTCGAGTGCTTGGCATTTCCCCCCATGGATACGTTTGAAGGTGGTCCTTTATCTATTGGAGAAGTGGATTTTCGATTAACTACAAAGTTTTTCATCCTGTTATTTCGATCGATGAGGATTGATGTGTTGCAGAGTTTTCGTTTCTGAAGATATATTTATGGATGATCTGCCATTATATTATCAAGGTTTTTTGGTGAAAATTTTTCATATTTAGACACTTTTTTTGCACAAAAGTTTTTTGCACTTAAAAGTTTTTTTAATTTTTTTTGTGGTATTGGCATATATATATTTTTTTCTGGACTTATGATTTGATGATTTCTTTTTATACACATTTACTAGCGCAAATTATTTATTTATATAATGCATATGGACTGAAAGTGCACACTCTCAGGTTTAATGTGAGGGTATGTACATCCAAATTGGAGGAAGGTTTAGGAATTACAGCTCCTAAGAGTAGCCATCCCCCCATTTTTCAAGGGACCAAAAGTAATTGGACAATTGAATCAAAAGCGGTTTCATGGCCACATGTGGGCTACTCCTTCGTTATTTCTTCATCAATTAAGCAGGTAAAGGGTCTTGAGTGGATTCTAAGTGTGGTATTTGCATTTGGAATTTATTGCTGTGAACCTACATCATGCTTTCAAAGGAGCTGTCCCTGCAAATGAAACAGGCCATTGTAAGGCTTCAAAAACAAAACAAATCTATCAGGGAGATGGCAGCAACATTAGGAGTGGCCAAATCAACAGTTGGTACATTCTGAGGAAAGAAGAATGCACTGGTGAGCTCAGCAGCATAAAAAGGCATGGACATCCACGGAAGACAACGGTGATGTATGATCGCAGGATCCTCTCTATGGTAAAGAAAAACCCATTCACAAAATCGACAAGTGAAGGACACTCTCCAGGAGGTGGGTGCATTATTGTCAAAGTCTACAGTCAAGAGAAGAATTCACGAAAGCAAATACAGAAGGTTCACCACAAGGTGCAAACCATTCATAAGCCTGAAGAACAGAAAAAGCCAGATTAGACTGCCAAAAAACATCTAAAAAAGCAAGACCAGTTCTGGAATAGCATTCTTTGGACGGATGAAACTAAGATGATTAGTACCAGAATGACAGGAAGAAAAAAGTGGAGAAAGCTTAGGACAGCTCAGGATCCAAAGCACACAACGTCATCTGTAAAACATGGTGGAGACAATGTGATGGCATGGGCATGCATGGCTTCCAGTGGCACTGGGTCATTGGTGTTTATTGATGATGTGACAGAAGACAGAAGCAGCCGGATGAATTCTGCACTGTTTAGAGATATACTGTCAGCTCAGATTCAGTCAAATGCAGCAAAGTTGATTGGACAGCGCTTCACAGTAGAGATGGACAATGATCCAAAACATACCGCAAAAGCAACCCAGGAGCTTTTGAAGGAAAAGAAGTGAAATATTCTGCAATGGTCGAGTCAATCACCAGATCTCAACCCAATTGAGCATGCATTTCACTTGCTGAATGCAAAACTAAAGGCAGAAACACCCACAAAGAACAACTGAAGACAGCTGCAGTTAGAGCCTGGCAAAGCATCAGAAAGGAGGAAACCCAGTCTTTGGTTATGTCCATGGGTTCCTGACTTCAGACAGTCTTTTCCAGTAAAGGATTCTCAACAAAATATAAAAAAAATTAACATTTTATTTATAATTATATTCAATTGTCCAATTACATTTGAGCCCCTGAAAATGGAGGGACGGTGTATAAAAATGGTTGCAGTTCCTAAAATTTGTACTTGATATTTACCTTCAACCCTTGAATTAAAGCTGAAAGTTTCACATTCAGATTCATTTGGATTGTTTCGTTTTACTTAATTCTGGTGGCATACAGAGCCAAAAATATGAAAAGTGTGCCCGTGTCCAAATATATATAGACCTAACTGTATGTTGTGAAAGATGGAACAGTCTGTCACTGTCTTAAGAGGCAATTCATAGAATGAAGTACAGGACACAGGCTTCTTTAACCCTTTTACTGCCAGCTCCGATTGCGTGTATATTTCACATGCAGACTGCTGGCTGTAAAATGGAAGCGATCTGGCGGCTGAGCAGCTGCCCAATTACTTCTAGACACCCCTGAAAATGGTGCCCCCCATGGTATCCTGGGCTCCGCACGTTTGTTGGTTTACCCAGGACTGACATGGCAGGTGCCGCAGCGTAGAGCGGATGGATCAGTTAGGATATGCTCCCACTTGCCTTCCTTTCTTCTTGCTGACTGTGGCCATGTAAAACCTCAAAACTTACTTCCAGGAGTCCCCTTTCACCTTTCCCAGCCTGCATTGTATTCAATGTAGGATAGATGAGACCCCTGATGTCTCATTAAAGAGAACCTGTCACCTAAAATATCGTCACATATGGTAGGTAATTTCCACACACATCCATACTACGAATCCAATAATCCCTAGCCCATCTCAGGAGCAAGCAAAACAGGGTGGCTATGTTCCCACATACACCCCATAACAATTAAAAAAAATTGTGCTGGAACACAAGCTAAGCTACAAATGCGCAGCTCGGTGTGCATTCAACAGAAGACTGCAAGGAGGCAGGTTTTTGTTATTGCAAAAGAGACATTGCATGTCTCTTCTACATAAAAAAAAAAAAAAAAAAAAGTTATGTTTAATTTCACTTTAACGACTTCAGCTCTGGAAGATTTTACCCCCCTTCAAGACTAGGCCATTTTTCGCTATTCAGCACTGTGCTACTTTAACTGGCAATTGTGCGGTCATATAACATTGCACCCACAAGAAATGTATATTACTTTTTTCACACAAATAGAAATTTTAGTGGTATTTTATCACCACTGTGTTTTTGTTTTATTATATAAACGAAAAAAAAGACCACAAATTTTGAAATAAAAATATTTTCTGTTATAAAACCTATCCAATGAAAAAAAAAAAAAAAAAATCAAGTTTCTTCATAAATTCAGGCCAAAACGTATTCTGCTACATGTCTTTGGAAAAAAAAAATCCCAATAGGGGTATATTAATTGGTTTGTGCAAAATGTATAGTACCTAAAAACTGATCTATACTAGATTTTTTTAAATGTATTTATTTTATACTAGTAATGGCGTCAGGGTGGATTTGATTTAAATCAGGTTGATTTAAATCACGATTTAAACCATTGTTTAAATCAATAGTGAAAAGGCTTGATTTAAATCAAATTTTTAAAGAGCAAATGCCATACTTGTATACATGTGGGTTTTTTTTGTTTTTTATTTTTAATTGCAAAGATTTCAAAACAAACTTCTTTCACAGTGTCATTATGGAGTATTGTTTTTAGAATGTTGAGGAAAAAATGAATTTAATCCATTTTGGAATAAGGCTGTAACATAACACATTGTGGCAAAAGTTAAGCGCTGTGAATACTTTCTGAATGCACTGTAACTAATCTCCATTTCATGCTGAATAAAATAAATTATTAATGCATCTTAAATAGAAAATATCTTTAGATAGATTTTTACTCCAAAAGCATTTTATTAAAATACATTTCATAAAAATAATAAAAATCCGATTTAATTTTGTTCTCTTAAATCAGCGGTTCTCAACCTGGGGGTCGCGACCCCTTTGGGGGTCAAACGACCATTTCCCAGGGGTCACCTAAGACCATCGGAAAACATATTTCCGATGGTCTTAGGAACCGAGACACCACTGCTCTGTCTCGCGATCTGTGGGCGGGATGATATGCTGCCCCTGTAACCTGGCCACACCTCCGGGATCACTCAACAGCTCCGCCTCCTCGCCGCTGATTGGCCACCAGAACTGTAGCTCAGGAGAGGCACACAGGCGGCCAATCACCGGCGAGGAGGTGGAGCTTGGAGAGGAGGAGCCGAGCGGCAGAGCGCGCAGATCGAAGAAGATCGAGGGAGCTGCAGGACCGAGTGAAGAGGAGAGAGGCCAGAGAAGGAAGACAGCTGACAGGTAAGTGCAAATTTTGCTTCTGCAGGCTGTAGATGGGAGAGGGAGAGAGCGAGCCCAGGCTGGAGCAGGAGTCAGCAACGTAAGTATCATTGGTGTCAGTGGGAGGAATAGTGCCCCATCATTTGTGTCACTAATACCAACGATGGGGCACTATTCCTCCCCCCGCTGACACCAACGATGGGGCACTATTCCTCCCCCCGCTGACACCAACGATGGGGCACTATTCCTCCCCCCGCTGACACCAACGATGGGGCACTATTCCTCCCCCCGCTGACACCAATGATAGGCACTATTCCTCCCACTGACACCAATGATGGGGCACTATTCCTCCCACTGATACCAATGATGAGGCACTATTCCTCCCACTGACACCAATGATGGGGCACTATTCCTCCCACTGATACCAATGATGGGGCACTATTCCTCCCACTGACACCAATGATGGGGCACTATTCCTCCCACTGACACCAATGATGGGGCACTATTCCTCCCACTGACACCAATGATGGGGCACTATTCCTCCCACTGACACCAATGATGGGACACTATTCCTCCCACTGACACCAATGATGTGACACTATTCCTCCCACTGACACCAATGATGTGACACTATTCCTCCCACTGATACCAATGATGGGGCACTATTCCTCCCACTGACACCAATGATGGGACACTATTCCTCCCACTGATACCAATGATGGGGCACTATTCCTCCCACTGCAAAATTACAGTTCTGAAGTAGCAACGAAAATAATTTTATGTTTGGGGGTCACCACAACATGAGGAACTGTATTAAGGGGTCGCGGCGTTAGAAAGGTTGAGAACCACTGTCTTAAATCATCGATTTTTATCCACCCTGAATGGCATTGATCAAAGACTTATAGTGCAGCGGGCAATCTGACACGGACTTTGGGTGGGAACTGACCAAATGATACGGAAACCTTCACTGCCACTACTACAGTGATAAGTGATCATACTATACACTGTTACTGTACTAATGACACTGGCTGGGAAGGGGTTAACATCTAGGGGCAATCAATGGGTTCACTGCATGCCTAACATTTGTAATGTGTACAATATGTGTTTTTTTACTCCTAGATGTGATTGTTTCATCTACTTGCTTTGCAGGGAGAAAAAAAAACAAAAAAAAACAAACAGCCTCTGCTCACCATTCAGAGCCCTGTGTGGTTAGTAAACACAGGGATCTGAACGGTCATTCGCTAAGCTGATCAACAGGTCCCAGCCATAAATCGTTGGCCAGGACCTGCTAATTTGCTTGTTCTGTAGTGAATAACAGCATAGAAGCGGTGGTAGGCGTGTGCCCCCCTACCCGGAAATGCCAGACGACGTACATGTACGTGATCAGGCACATCAGGGCCACTCTGCCACAGTAAAACTGCGGTTGGTGGTCATTAACCTCTTCCCAACCGCACTATAGCTGAAAGATAGCTACAGCGCGGTTATCTAGTTCTGGGAGGGCGTCCATGGATGTCCTCCCAGAACACACCCCGTGCGCCGCCGTGATCGCTGTGTGCTACGGCCACAGCTGATCACGTGATGTGGTAAAAGGCCAATCACAGTAGCCTTTTACCACATGATCAGCTGTGTGCAATGACACAGCAGATCACTGGGTGAATACAGTTGTCGGTTATCGGCTGCACTTTCCTCACGCTGTCACAGCATGAGGAAAGTACTGCCGATAACCAGTAAATGTCAGAGAAGAGATCGGTACTGATCATCAGTGCCCAGCAGTGCTGCCCACCTGTGCCATCAGTGCCACCGATCAGTGCAGCATCAGTGCTGCTTATCAGTGATTCAGTGCCAGCGTATCAGTACCGCCTATCAATGCAGCAGTGCCAGCTTATCAGTGCCCATCAGTGCTGCCTATCCGTGCCACCTCATCAGTGCCCATCAGTGCTACCTATCAGTGCAGCCTTATCAACGTACATCAGTGGAGAAAAAATTACCTGTTTTCAAAATTTTATAATAAAAACAAAGAAAATCTTTTAAATTTTTTGCTCTTTTTGTGTTTATAGCGCAAAAAATAAAACACCCAGTAGCAATTAAATACCACCAAAAGCTCCATTTGTGTGAAACAAATTATAACAATTTCATATGGGTACAATGTTGCATGACCACGCAATTGTCATTCAAAGTGCAACAGTGCTGAAAGCTGAAAATTGGCTTGGGCAGGAAGGGGATATAAGTGCCCGGTAGGCAAGTGGTTAAGCGTTAACATAGATTTTTTTTTTTTTTTTTTTTTACTGGGAGGTGCTCATGAAGCTACCTGCAGGTCCTTGGACACTGGGAAAAAGGAGACATCCATCGACAATAGCCCTCCCTCTCAGCGTCAGCTCTGTAGCATACAATAGGGAGACCATAAGAACAGTGTCCTGTACTACAGGAAACAGATTTCACTAGCAATTAAAAAAATCCTATTTTCCCGATCATACAATACAGAACCCGGGCTTCTTGAAATCATTATGACTGAGATGTCTAAAAACAGTCCAAATGAAGGCTACCATCAGTCTTCTATGTTTCTATAGTTACAGTGCCCTATCTTACTGGAACCATGAAAGTTGCTATGGATGGTGAGTGTACAACTGCATTGCTAAAAATGATAGTATTCTGTGACTGGAGGGGATCTGGTCACCTGGGAAAGTTCCTAATGTGAAAAGCCGATACGTTTAAAAGGGTGTAAGTGACCTCAAGATTTTCTTTGCGCTTTTTAGTAAGAGCCCTTGTCATGGTGCTGAGTGGAAGTCATGGGAGGATATACCAAGTGAATATTGGCAAGGACTAATTACTATTCTGATTCACTTTCACTACTTTATGGGATGTTTGGCCTTTGCTATGAAATTATGCTGAATATATTGAATTTTGCATGTTGATCATGTAAATGTATGAATTATGTTTTTTCACATGTAATATTGTCATGATTAAAGGGATAGCGCAGCATTTTAAAAAACAAAATAGCTTTAACTACTTATCTCAAAGCTGTATCTTTTACAAACATAGGCAAAGCAATTTTTAGCAATAATAGCAGGGGTTCCTGCGATTAGCTGCGAGAGGCAGCCCCATTGAAAGCAGTGGGAGGATGCTTGCTCTCACAGCTATTTGCAGCCACTCACTCATGAAGTGATCACACATGAGTAATCAGCCCTGGACGCTGGGACTCTTGCATCTGAAGGGTGCATTTACTAAACACATTCACTAGATAACCTCTACAGTACCCAAGGTGGGTGCTTCCCTCCCCAGCCCCGAGCAAAACCTCTACTGCACTCTGCAAGGCCAAGCTGTCAAAATGACAGCCCAGCCCTGCACACCATACCTGAAGAGTGGTTCTCCTAGTGTAATCAGCAGAACTCTGTTCCTACTCTATAAATCTGTATACCTAATCATGCTCCCATCTCGGGACATGGCAGAGCCCAGCCAGGCATGCTCCCATCTCGGGACATGGCAGAGCCCAGCCAGGCATGCTCCCATCTCGGGACATGGCAGAGCCCAGCCAGGCATGCTCCCATCTCGGGACATGGCAGAGCCCAGCCAGGCATGCTCCCATCTCGGGACATGGCAGAGCCCAGCCAGGCATGCTCCCATCTCGGGACATGGCAGAGCCCAGCCAGGCATGCTCCCATCTCGGGACATGGCAGAGCCCAGACAGTCATGCTCCCATCTCGGGACATGGCAGAGCCCAGACAGTCATGCTCCCATCTCACGACATGGCAGAGCCCAGACAGTCATGCTCCCATCTCGCGACATGGCAGAGCCCAGACAGTCATGCTCCCATCTCGCGACATGGCAGAGCCCAGACAGTCATGCTCCCATCTCGCGACATGGCAGAGCCCAGACAGTCATGCTCCCATCTCGCGACATGGCAGAGCCCAGACAGTCATGCTCCCATCTCGCGACATGGCAGAGCCCAGACAGTCATGCTCCCATCTCGCGACATGGCAGAGCCCAGACAGTCATGCTCCCATCTCGCGACATGGCAGAGCCCAGACAGTCATGCTCCCATCTCGCGACATGGCAGAGCCCAGACAGTCATACTCCCACCTCAGGATATAGCAGAACCCGGTCAGTCATGCTCCCACCTCAGGACATAGCAAAGTCTGGTCAGTCAAGCTTCCATCTCAGGGCATAGCAGAGCCCGATCAGTCAAGCTCCCACCTCAGGACATAGCAGAGCCCGGTCAGTTATGCTCCAATTGCAGGATATGCAGTGCTCAGCATAATAGAGTACAGCCCTTTTGAAAAGTAAGATTTTAATCAATATCTCAATGAACACAAGAACAATTTCCAAACATTTGAGAAAACTGAATTTTATAGAACATTTGTTTAGCTCATTACATGAAAGTAAGGTTATTAATATACCTTGGATAACAAAATCTTCAGTTTTACTCAAATGAATACTCCCCACAACAAAAACTACTCTATCTAGTATTTTGTATGACCTCCATGATTTGTAAGGACAGCACCAAATCTTCTAGGCATGGAATGAACAAGTTAGCGACATATTTCAACATCTATTTTTTCTATTCTTCAAGGATGACCTATTTTAGAGAAAGGATGCTGGATGGAGAGTGATGCTTCACCTTATCTCTTCAGAATTCCCCATAGTGTTCAGATCAGGAGACATACTTGGCCACTGCATCACTTTCACTCTGTTCTTCAGAAATGCAACACTGGCCTTAAATGTGGGTTTTGGATCATTATCAAGTGCATGACGACCAAGGGCAAGAAGTGATAGTAGCATCTTCTCTTTCAATATAGAGCAGTACATCTGTGAACGCATGACACCATAAATGAAAACGCAGCTCCCCGACACCAGCAGCACTCATGCAGCCCCACAGAAGGACACTGCCACCACCATATTTTACTGTAGGCACCATGCATTTTTCTTTGTACGCCTCACCTTTTTGACACCATTCAGTTTTGAAGCCATCAATTTCAAAAACATTTATCTTGGTCTTATCACTCCAGAGTACAAAGTCTCAGTAGTCTTCTTTTTCAGCATAGGCCATGGCAAATTCTAGGAAAGCTTTTTTGTGCATGGGCTTTAGGAGAGGCTTCCTTCATGGATAACACCCATGCATGCCATTCCTCTGCAGTGTACACTGTACTGTGTCACAGGAAACAATCTCCCCAGTTTGGCTTTCTAATTCGTTAGCTGCAGTGAACTTGCATGGTGATTTTCTTCAACCCTTCTCATCAGAAGACAGTACTGTCAAGGTGTTAATTCTGTGGACAGCCTGGACATCTCTGTGAGATGGTTGCAGTTTATTCTTTGTATCACTTTTGCTACAATATTCTGACTGATAAGTAAAGCTTTGCTGATCTACTTGTAGCTGGCACCTTATGTAAAGAAATTATTTTCTTTTTCAGGCCTTGTGACATTTCTCTTCCATGTGGTGCCACTGCTGACAGCATGGAATGGGAAGGGGTTTTCTTTACCCACTTGCCCTCCTGAGGATTTACCCCCCTTCCTGATCAGGCCATTTTTTGATGTTTGGCACTGCACTATTTCAACTGGTAATAATAATAAACAAATAGAGCCTTCTCGTGGTGGTAATTTGATCACCTCTGCAGGTTTTATTTTTTGCGCAACAAAAAAAAGACCAAAGATTTTGGTCACTTTTGGTTATAAAATATATCCAATAAACTCAAAGTTAGTCATAAATTTAGGCTAAAATGTATTCTGCTACGTCTTCGGGGAAAAAAAAAAAAAAAAATCTCAATACGTGTATATTAATTAGCTTGTGTGAAAGTTATAGCATCTATATAATTTATGTAGCTTTTTACTTTCTGACTGCACATTTCTTGAGGTGCTAAAATGCCAGGGCGGTACAACCCCCCCCCCCCCAAATGACCCCTTTTTGGAAAGTGGACACCACAGGGATTTTGCAGAGAGGCATGTTGAGTCCATGCAACAGTTTATTTTTTGCCACATTTTTTAAATAGGACTTTTTTTTTTTTTTTTTTTTTTTAAACACAAAGTTGTCGCTTTAATGTTATATTGCTCATGCATGCCATGGGTATTTGTGGAATAACACCCAAAAACACATTCTTCTACTTCTCCCAAGTATGGGGATACCACATGTGAGAGACTTTTTGGCAGCCTAGCTACATAGCTACATACAAGCCTCCAAAATCCAATGGCCACCTCCAGGCTTTCAAAGGGCATATTTCCTCATATCACTTCCCCACTACCGATCACAGTTTCGGAGGCTCTAAAATGCCAGGATAGTACAAACACCCCTTCCCAAAAGACCCCTTCTTGGAAAGCAGACACCCCAAGTAATTTGATAAGAGTATTTTACAATATCATTTTTGTCACAGGGTTTTTAAAAAAATATAAAAAATAAAAATTTTTTCCTTTCTTCATTTTCCAAAAACATGTAGCAACAAATTAGATCTGTAAAACACTCACCATGCCTCTTAGCAAATACCTTGGAGTGTCTACTTTCCAAAAAGGGGTCATTTGGAGGGGTTGCTTCTACTATCCTGGCATTTCAGGGCCAAAATTAGAAGCTTATGCCACACATCACCCACTCTTGAAGACCAAGCCTTTTCTGGCACTTTTTGTTCACATTAAAAAAACTGTTCTTTTGCTAGAAAATTACTTTGAACCCCTAAAACATTATATGTTTTTTTTTTTAAGTAGAGGCCCTAGAGAATAAAACGGCAGGTGTTGAAATTGTTTATGTCACACAGTATTTGCGCAGCAATTTTTCAAATGCAACTCTTTTGAGAAACATACACTTTTTAGAATTTGAATGCACAAAAACACAATATATTGCCCAATTGATAAAATATAAAAGATGATGTTATGCTGAGTAAATAGATACCAAACCTGACATGCTTTAAATATGTGCATGCCCATGCAATGGCAACAAAGTACATACGTTTTTATTATCGATAGGCGATGCTTTAAAAGACATTACAGGTCACCAATTTATATTTACCCATTAGGCTTAGTGCTAGAATTACTGCCCTCGATCTGACGCTTGCGCGATACCTCACATGCATGGAGCAACTACTGTTTACATACTGGCATGGGGTCATTGCTTGTGCGAGCAGGGGGGAAAGGGTGCTCTCTTTTTTTTTTTTTTATAGTTATTTATTATTTTTAGTGCCCCTTTCATTATTTTTTTAATCACTTTTAATGCTAATCACAGGGAATGCAAATATCCCCTATAACGTCAATGGGCATTGTCATATATTCTTTTTTCAGAAATCTGGGGTCTATCAGACGGTAGATATCTCCTATGACCTCACATTATCTAATCTCACCAAGATTGGTGTGATCAGATGCTATCCCAATTTACAAATGGTGCTTTTTATATCCTGTGAAACTGAAGTGATGAAATGCTCGTAGCTTCCGATCTCTTAGATTATAGAGATGATTGGAGCCATTCTGGTATCTGACCCGCTCTGTGGTCAGCCAGCGGAACTGCCGTCTGCATTCTTGGATTCCCCCATGGAAGAAAAATGTGGAAGGCAGCAAAAAGAGGGGGGGGGGGGGGGGGGTGGAGAGGAAATGGCCCTACCCACTGCTCGTAAAAACAATTCAGTACCCAATTGGCCAATAGGATTGTTTTTACATGACAGCCGACCACCAGCTGAAAAAAACAATACCAGGATGCCTGTAGCTGCAGGCATCATCCCGTTATAAACACTCAAAGTCCAGCGACGTACCAGTACATTGCTAGTCCATGTTGGGCATATATGTAACAGCAGAGAACACGCGCATACGATAAATTGGCTGAGGATCAACATGACTGCAATTCATTCTTTTCTGTAATGCCCATGTTGAGGGTTAGGCCCAAAAGAGTTTTAAATTCAGAAACCGTGATAGGTTTCCATGTGTACTGTCTGGCAAGAGCTGAACTTTGGTAGGCAGCCATGTATTGTTGTGCGTATAAATTGCCTTGGCCCACAATCGATACAAATCTTCCATGAAAAATAGCGGAGGGGCTAAAAGCTAGTGCTGGTAATGAACGGGGCTGATCCTGCTAACTCTGCGTTTTTGTGGTCACTATACAAAGGAGGCACTAGTATAGTTCTGTTCATTATCAATATATTGATCCGTACAAACACTAAACTAGGAATGGCAGTGATCAGCGACCTATAGCGTGAGTGCGATAGTGTGCAGGCAATCTAATGCTAGCTGACCCTGGCTGGGAGGGACACTTACTGACCCTGACGCTATCTGATGTTGTTAGTGGCAGGAATACAGTGATCAGCGAAAAATTCTATATACCGACACTGTACTAATGGCACTGGCTGGGTGACGGGGTGATCAAAGGGTTAATAGGGGCGATCAAAGGGTTAAATGTGCTAATCTAACTCATGCGTGTAAAATGTAGTGGTGCTTTTACTCGGAGCAGTGTTCTCTCTTCTCTCCCTGGGCCGACGGGAGGGGGTAGGGGGGCAGTGGGGGGTGCAGGTGCATTCACACCCCAAAATAAAAAGCGAAACATGATTACGTCACTTTGCCAAGAGCTGCTGCTCTCCCGCAAAATGCGGGTAAGTTTGGCATTGCCCCCTTATGTTAGTACAGCCAGAACAACGTACAGGTACATCATTTTGCCTGTAGATGCCACCCAGCCGCAGTACATTTCAGGCAGGCAGAAAGTGGTGAAGTAACGCCCTTTTCTAATCAACTGTCTGCTGGACACGTTTAATGACTAATTAGACTCACCTGTAGTTAAATTCTTGTTAATTAGGATTTTGTCTAGCTCTACTCCTAAGACTTTCATTGGGGTGTATTCATTGCAACATGGTTGTGAATTTATTAGGGAAAATACTTTTTGTGCAAATAAACAAATCTTGTTTGCAATCAATGGCTCGTATTTGTGGGAGTATTTTGTAGTATAGCATTCCATAGAAAATGTTGATTCTGAAAGGAAAGTAAAGGTTTTCTGACAAATCTGTTGGGGTGTACTCATTTATGCTGAACACAGTTGCAGATCCCAGTCAGCCGTGCCCCAGGACGCAGCAGGGGCCCGTCAGCCGTGCCCCAGGACGCAGCAGGGGCCCGTCAGCCGTGCCCCAGGACGCAGCAGGGGCCCGTCAGCCGTGCCCCAGGACGCAGCAGGGGCCCGTCAGCCGTGCCCCAGGACGCAGCAGGGGCCCGTCAGCCGTGCCCCAGGACGCAGCAGGGGCCCGTCAGCCGTGCCCCAGGACGCAGCAGGGGCCCGTCAGCCGTGCCCCAGGACGCAGCAGGGGCCCGTCAGCCGTGCCCCAGGACGCAGCAGGGGCCCGTCAGCCGTGCCCCAGGACGCAGCAGGGGCCCGTCAGCCGTGCCCCAGGACGCAGCAGGGGCCCGTCAGCCGTGCCCCAGGACGCAGCAGGGGCCCGTCAGCCGTGCCCCAGGACGCAGCAGGGGCCCGTCAGCCGTGCCCCAGGACGCAGCAGGGGCCCGTCAGCCGTGCCCCAGGACGCAGCAGGGGCCCGTCAGCCGTGCCTACCGCCTCAGGACGCAGCAGGGGCCCGTCAGCCGTGCCTACCGCCTCAGGACGCAGCAGGGGCCCGTCAGCCGTGCCTACCGCCTCAGGACGCAGCAGGGGCCCGTCAGCCGTGCCTACCGCCTCAGGACGCAGCAGGGGCCCGTCAGCCGTGCCTACCGCCTCAGGACGCAGCAGGGGCCCGTCAGCCGTGCCTACCGCCTCAGGACGCAGCAGGGGCCCGTCAGCCGTGCCTACCGCCTCAGGACGCAGCAGGGGCCCGTCAGCCGTGCCTACCGCCTCAGGACGCAGCAGGGGCCCGTCAGCCGTGCCTACCGCCTCAGGACGCAGCAGGGGCCCGTCAGCCGTGCCTACCGCCTCAGGACGCAGCAGGGGCCCGTCAGCCGTGCCTACCGCCTCAGGACGCAGCAGGGGCCCGTCAGCCGTGCCTACCGCCTCAGGACGCAGCAGGGGCCCGTCAGCCGTGCCTACCGCCTCAGGACGCAGCAGGGGCCCGTCAGCCGTGCCTACCGCCTCAGGACGCAGCAGGGGCCCGTCAGCCGTGCCTACCGCCTCAGGACGCAGCAGGGGCCCGTCAGCCGTGCCTACCGCCTCAGGACGCAGCAGGGGCCCGTCAGCCGTGCCTACCGCCTCAGGACGCAGCAGGGGCCCGTCAGCCGTGCCTACCGCCTCAGGACGCAGCAGGGGCCCGTCAGCCGTGCCTACCGCCTCAGGACGCAGCACTGCCCAGTCAGCCGTGCCTACCGCCTCAGGACGCAGCACTGCCCAGTCAGCCGTGCCCCCACCTCAGGACGCAGCACAGCCCAGCCAGCCGTGCCCCCACCTCAGGACGCAGCACAGCCCAGCCAGCCGTGCCCCCACCTCAGGACGCAGCACAGCCCAGCCAGCCGTGCCCCCACCTCAGGACGCAGCACAGCCCAGCCAGCCGTGCCCCCACCTCAGGACGCAGCACAGCCCAGCCAGCCGTGCCCCCACCTCAGGACGCAGCACAGCCCAGCCAGTCGTGCCCCCACCTCAGGACGCAGCACAGCCCAGCCAGTCGTGCCCCCACCTCAGGACGCAGCACAGCCCAGCCAGTCGTGCCCCCACCTCAGGACGCAGCACAGCCCAGCCAGTCGTGCCCCCACCTCAGGACGCAGCACAGCCCAGCCAGTCGTGCCCCCACCTCAGGACGCAGCACAGCCCAGCCAGTCGTGCCCCCACCTCAGGACGCAGCACAGCCCAGCCAGTCGTGCCCCCACCTCAGGACGCAGCACAGCCCAGCCAGTCGTGCCCCCACCTCAGGACGCAGCACAGCCCAGCCATTAATGCCCCCACCTCAGGACGCAGCACAGCCCAGCCATTAATGCCCCCACCTCAGGACGCAGCACAACCCAGCCAGTCCTGCCCCCACCTCAGGACACAGCAGAGCCCAGCCAGTCGTGCCCCCACCTCAGGACACAGCAGAGCCCAGCCAGTCGTGCCCCCACCTCAGGATATTCCAGAGCCCTGTCAGTCCTCCCACCTTGGTTCTGCCGTTGATCCGGAAGTTGCCCAGCTTGGTTCCGCAGTGGCGGATCAAGTCGTCCATGCTGTTCATCAGGTGTCCGATGGCCTTGCAGCCTGCCTCCTTACCCTCCACCCAGGTGATCTGGTCCCCGCGGATGTCCCGGGAGGAGTCGCTCTTCTGACTTACAAGCTGTCCGTCGGTGAAGCGACCGGTGCTGTGCAGAGCCTTGACCTCCCCCACTATCCGGTCCCCCATCTCCTGGCCCAAGAAGTCGTCCAGCACACAGATGCCGTGCTTGTTCATACAGGGGATGATGTACTCCAGGGCAAGCTTGTGCAGGGGCGGCCTGGTGTGCCCATTAGGCCGTTCTGTGCCCTCCCCTCCCCCCCGGGCCCCGCCGCTTCCGCAAGCCTCCCCAGACTTCTGGGTGTAGTCCTCCTCCTTGATGGCCCTCAAGGTGGCCCCTTCGACCACCACCTCCTTCTGCTTGCTGTCCGGGGAGGCGGCCTTATCCTGCGGCTTGGGGTCAGTGGCCGGCCCGGTGTCCGGGGTTCCTTTACACACCAGCTTGTGCTTCTTCCAGTCTTGTCTCTGGTGCTCCTTGCTGCAGTAGAACGAACTCCGACAGCGGCCGCAGCGCAGCAGGTCCTCCATCTTCCCGCACAGCTCGCAGTACTGCCGGTCACGTTCGCTTTGGCTGCTGCCCTCACAGCCCTGTCCTCCTCCTCCGCCTGCCATGATGGCCACTGCTCGGGGACAGGCACGATTCCGGCTGTTCGGCGAGGTCACTACGTCACCCGGACACCACACCGCACGATCCCAGACACACGTGTGTTCACCTGTCACACATCCAGACCGCACTTATCTGTCATGTCACAGGGCGACGTCCTCGTCCGCCTCGGCATAGGGCTGTGTTATCAAAGCCCGAGTTCCTAACGCCACCGGACCAGACGTTGTTACACCCCCAGGGTATCCTTTGGATTCGGTATAATGATTGGCAACGGCTAATCGCTGACAGGATGCACGATATCATTAGCTGAACGCTGAGCACAGCCTGAACTTCTAATACAGTGCAAGGACCTTTGATGACGTCCGAGTCATGTGATCGGGCTAGACTTAAGTGTGCCACGTGACCCGGCCAGCTTCTTTCGCTGACAGGACAGCCTTTTCTGACACTTTTTTGTTTACATATAAAAATCACTGTCTTTTTGCTAAAAGAATTACTTAGAACCCCCACTTATTTTTTTGCTAGAAAATTACTTAGAACCCCCAAGTATTTTAATTCACAGAAGCACAATATAATACCCATATGCTTGGTAAAATGTAAAAGATGACAAAGAGTAAATAGATACCAAACATGTCACTCTTAAAAATTGTGCACACCCATGCAATGTAAATTTTATTATCCATAGGCTGGTGCTAGAATTACCGCCTTCGTTACTGACATTCTTGGAGATACCTTGCATGTTTGGGACATTCGTTGATTACGCGAGCGGCAGACCAACACATTCATTCGTCTTTGCTCGCAAGCAGGCTGGCACTTTACATTTTGTAATTTTGTTTTTATTTTTTTACAGTGTTGCTTTCATTTTTTGAATGACTTTTAGTGCCACTTCACATATATGCGGATTGGATGCGGTTCAAACTGCATCCAATCCGCATGACATGTGAAAAAACTTTGCTCCCCATGGTGCCTGCTCACATATGTCTGGCGCACTGGCGGTGCAGATTCGGTGTGGTTTGAAAAAGAGTCATGTGCGATTTCTGAGTTCAGGTGCAGATTACAGGCTATTGTCTGCTATGGGAACCATTTCTAAACCACATATGTGTGAACAGGATAAGATCCTGCTAATCCTTTCCTGAACCTGATGTAAACCTGACATGAACCGGCAAACAACTACTGTATCAATTAGCTGTAAAACGAGCTTCAAACCGCACCACACATGTGTAAATCAGCGCTTATTGTTATCACAGGGAATATAAATATCCCCGGTGATAGCAAAAAAATGTGACAGGTAAAGATGTAACATTTCCAGAAATATTGGGGAAAAACGGTTTTTTTTCTTGATTTTTTTTTCCAGAAAAAATGGAAATTTTCAGAAAAGTTGAAAAAAATTTAGTGTGGAGTAGTTTTACATGTTGGAAGTCATTTTGTTACACTGTGTACATGAAATGCAGTGTATATAAAAGTATTATGCATGAAGTAAAAGTAAAAGTTTCTGGAATGAGAACTCTGGAGGGAAAAGCTACTTGCATTTTCATTCTGGTCCTCATCATTTCATTCCATACCCACTTCAGTTCCGGGTCATTTTGGGCAATTTTTGTTTACATTTTAAAATCAGTATTTTTTGCTAGAAAATGTCTTAGAATCCCCAAAAATTATTTCTATTTTTTTTAAAGCAGAGGCCCTAGAGAATATATAATTTTCAAACGCAATTTTTTGGGAAAAAAAATACACTTTTTAAAATTTATTTATTTATCAGTAGATGGAATAGTACCGTATGCTGTCCTACTAACAGTCAACAGCTAGCCAACAAAACTGACAGAAACAGCGTTGTGTTTCATTCCAAAACTGAATTTATGTCAGTGAATAGTTCTGTAAAACTGCAATACAATTACATAAACTAAAGTTACAATATGCTTGTAGACATGACTCTCACAAATGCCTACAATGAACACATTTCTTGCAAACAGCTACCTACAAATCACATAAAATACATTCAAATACGATCTAGATATATACGTGACTTTAACACAACACAACTGTGATGAACTAGGAGCTCAGAGAGAGGGCACACGGAGACAGACCACATGGAACCCAATGTGGGGGAATTAATTGGGGAGTTTATCGGGGTGCAGACAATAGGACAACTAGTCCACAGAACAACACAAGGCAAAGCAGTACAGTAGGGATCTCAGGATGGCAGTCTGGTCAGTGAAGGAGGATGGCAGGGGGGGGTCCATGGGGTCTGGCCGCAGAACAGGAGCAGGCAGGGGGAGCAACCAAGCACACAGGGCAAAGTCCTTGGCACAAGGTAGCAATTCAGGGACTCACCAGTCAGCAGTGACCTCAGCAGAGGAAGTCTAAGCAGATAGGCACCAACTCCTTACGGGTCTTCGGAGGGCTGTGTGTCCTGGCCGCAGCTTTAAGACCACACAGGCAACAGTTGACGGAAGAGCAGAAGGTAGAACAAAGTCCCAATGTCCAGAAAGCCACGCAGACAATGTAGAACCAGACGTCCCAGCAGTGCAAAAAGCAAAGCACAGTTCAATGCATCTTTTAGCGAGCCCTGTAGCCATGAGCTGCTCTGTCCATCCTGACTCGAGCTCTGCACATTCTGCAAGTTTTTTCCCAGCATAGGGGCATTATATTGTCCTTTCAGTTCTACCAAACCTCAAGCACCTGGTGCAAACACGTCTGGCTTTACCCAGCTGCAGGACAGCGTGCTGTCTGTGCCTCCTGCTGAGATCAATCTCATCTCCCACCCCCTGCCGGGCACAGGAACTCATAGATTTAATTAAGCAGACTGCTTGACACACTTGTTGATTTCAACAAAACAACACAAAAATAAAATAATATTTCTGATCTCCGTCACAACAACAAATGAACTTACAGGCATATGTGTATCAAAGGGAGAAAGGAGGACTGCCAGGGCTGGGCCCAGCTACATAATGAGTAGCTCTTTTCTTTCAGTGCTCAGAAGCTGCTCAGCAGTCGGTTAATTACCAGCCACTCATTGTCTCCACAGTGATTCACCTGGATACTATTACCTATCTCATTAGTCTAGCCTACAGCCAGCCTTTTTTGCTATTTTAGCAGCTTAGCTCATGTCCTCCTTGCCCTTGTGTGGTTTATGATTTCCAGTGTGTTCCTGCTTGTGTTCCTGTGTACAACTTGGTTTGGTTGACTTCTCTTCCGATTCCTGTTCCTGCTTTTTGGCTCCTGACTATGCCGACTTCTGGTTTGCTGACCCTGGTTCCCGCCCTGGCATCCAAACCCTGACTTGTTTTTTGACTACTTTCCTGAACTGTTATTTCACTGTTGTGTTCTTCTGGAAGCTAAAGTGGAAGTGCAGTGTTGGATGGAAAATCTTTATTTTTAACAAACATGAGACACTTCCTGTTCTTTATTGATAAAAATACAGAAAGGGTGGAATTGCAGTGAATTCCCAATAAATGGCTCCCTCTAACACAATGATGAAAATACAGAACATGCCCCACCATTGGTGTTAGTGGGAAGAACTGTGCCTTGTTGTTGGTGTCAGTGGAAGTAATGGTGTCTCATTGTTGGTGTCACTTGGAGGAATAATGCTATGTATCAGTGGAAGATTTAGTTCCTTATTTGCCAGATAAGAGCAAGCGAAGGGCAGCATCCAGCCTGTGGGTCATAGTTTGGAGTACACTAACCAAGATAATCCTGCCAGATAGCATATTCAATTCTTCAGCTTCCACAGCTTGATCAAAAACAACAGCTTAGCAGTAGCACATTGATGAAGTCATCCTACTGCCATAACTGTCAACTTTCTGATATATGTGTAGCACTAACCCCTTTGGAGTCGCTGAGTTTTAGGTCCCCCTATAGTCCTGCACAGCCAAGCAATAAGCATTTTCTTTAGACCTTGCACACATGAGACAGTAAACAGTCCTTGAGCTTGGTTTTGTGATTTTATTAAAGGAGTTAATAACTTGGATGAGTTTGAGGGATGCCCAAGGACACTGCAATTTGGGGACAACTCATTAGCAACTATGTACAAGTCCACAGACAAAAATTGTCTTTGAGAGCTCTCCAGCTCTCCTGATGTACAACCTTAGACTGACCCCAGATGAAATCTCTTCACCCAGCTGCCTTAGGGAATCCCTGAGCATGGAGCCCAGAACTGCCATGTTAGCTGAGCAGCTCTAGATGAGGAGCTAGTTAGGTTGGCCAACTGACTCCCTTCTCCCCTTATCTAACCAGCTAAAGTTGAGAGATCCTCCCTTCCAGCTCCTGCCTGCAGATAGGCCACTCTCCTGGGCCCCATCCCAGGCTCCACACTCCAGCCTTTACTCCATCTTCCGCCCAACACTACTCTCTTGCTTATCAGGCTCTCTCATATTTAAGGGCTGTCCTGGCTGTCCCATGCCAAGCTCCTGCTTGGGGATTGGCCAAGATCCCCTAAGTATACAGATCAGCCCCTCCTCACCCCCACCTACTGCCTTCTAGAAACTTCTCAAGTTTCTAGAGCAGGGGGAGGTATCAGGGAACTGATCTGAAGAGCCCTCAGGCCTGAACTAAAAATGACCTGGCTGACTCATCCCAGGCTAATTCAAACCAGGCTGCTATTCAGCCCCTAACTGAAATCCTGTCTAGCTCCCCCTAGCTAAACCTAAGGGGTGCTACATTTGAAAGAGGGTAAAGCAACAGAGCTAATCACTGAAATTGATTAGACTTACACACTTTTGTACACCTGTTGTTAAATTTCTGTACCGACAACTAATGTAATGGTTGAATAATGTCAATATGTTAAAAGCAGCCTCAAAAGACACCAAAGAGAAAAGTAGACATTCCAGGGTAGAGAACATTAAGTTGTCAGATTCTCTTTTTTCTATTTTATGCTAATTTTGTTGAACTATGAAAGAAAAAGAAAAATGAAGTACTAACATCAATTTTGCTGCCATTTTGTTGTCATGAATAGCATCTCTAAATCAATATATTATACGTTTGCATTTCCTGTCTCAACTCCGGCTCTGCCTGCTCTTACCCTTACTGTACTCCTCTGTACTGAGCCTGCAGCTCTTGCTCCTATTCCTGTGAAGCATATGTAATGTTCAGGTCAGGGCAAGGATTGACATGGTCAAATAGGGGTGAAAAAAAAAGAGAAAAAAAAAAGTATTTCCTTTGGAACAGTTTGGCTTATTAGGGAATACGACATTTATACAGCCTAGTTTGTGTATCATAGGAGCATACCTATAAAACAGCAAATGTGACATTCGCCAAAAATTCAGTGATGATTAATCATTCACTATATTACAACAAATTCAGCAAGAAGAATCACCTGCATTGAATGTCACAATCATTGCTCTACAAATATGTCATTGTATTTGTAAAATGTAATAGTTCTTATAAACTGACACTGTATTATAAGATATATCCTTTTCCAATTGAATGTGTAACATAATGGGGGTTATTTACTAAAGCTGCATGGTGCAAAATCAGGTGCAGATCTGCACTGAAACCAATCAGCTTCCAAGTTTTATTGTCAAAGCTTAATTGAACAAGCAGAAGTTAGAAGCCGATTGGCTGCCATGTTCAGCTGCATCAGATTTTGAGTGCTCTGGTTTTAGTAAATCTCCCGCAATGTGTAATTCTAGTGATGGGCACATTTTGTATTGCATAACTTTTCATACAGTAACCATTTAAATATGAAGGGCATTTCTTCTTTTACTTTGTTGATCTCAAGGCATTTGTTGGATTCAAGGGTGCCGATAACACAAAAGTTGGGTCACTGGCACACTATTCATCTGTATTTCCGTATGCCTTCAGTGTTATTTTTGGCATTAGTATAGACTGTAATTTCCTTATTAACTTGGTTTGCTTTACAACATACATTTTACATAGTGTTAGTTTTGGCATCAGTAAAAGTTGTAATTTCCCTTTAATAAACATGTCTGTGTCATAATGAATCATCATAAAAACAATTAATGCCCAATGACTGTAAGGGCCCTTTATTTTGCAATCTTTGCAATATACATACTAGTAGAATTCCACTAGGTGGCACCAAACCACCTGTTTATCTTGCAATTCTGTGATGCAATACCCCTCTCTGACAAGCAATTTGTTATTTTTAAAACCATTCTTATAAAAATGACAGAGAGTAATAACTGTCACTAGCATCACCAAATATTTAATCACAAACCAAACAAACAGTATGGGTTGTGACTAGTATAACACCAAAAATAATCATGAAATATATAGTGCATTGTATACTCCAATTTTTTTTTCAATTATCAACAACACAAATAGCATTAGCAGAAACACATACTTTATCATCAAACAATAACAGACTCGCTCTGACCAGAAAGGTAGAAATTGGCCAGTCCATGGCTGTCCTTGCTCCCGCAAAACTGTCCTGCTGATGGCCAATTTCTATCAAACTCTCACTGAGAATTAAGAGACTGCAAATAATATAGTATTGTAAAACTGGTCAACAGCAAAAATTTGGGAGGATTGGCCAGCAGATTACACCCACTCAATGCAACCCTAAGGGTCAGGTGTGGAATTTGGGAGAACCCCATGCCATTTATTGTTTCTTTTTGTTTCTTTTTTAATAGCCCCCCCCCCCCAAATTGATACCAGACCTGAAGAGCCTAGTCTAAATTTTGGGGGTTCTTACTGTGTTTTTTGTAAACTATCCCCCTCCACGTGTTTACATTTACCTAAAAGCTGAAAATTCCCAGTTGACAGTTGGAAGGAGCAGGATGGGAGGTGTCAGTAGTTGTTAGGATGCCAGCAGCTGCTCAATCTCTAGCAGCCAAGAGACTGGAGTAAGTAGCTATTACATTTAGCAGCTGCTAAATAGAGCTGCTAAATGTTTTACTTCCTGGTGCAGCCAGAGGTTTGTTCTGGCTGAACCTCCTGAACAGCCAGCTCATCCCTACTCCAGACCTTAAAGCCCAACTCCAAAATAAGAAAAAAAAGGAGCTCAGGCTGCAGTAATAAAATTTAATTATAACCTGTAAACCACAGTACTTCTTTTCCCACTATAAGATGTCCCTAGTCTCCCAGAATTAGTCACACCAACCATCACTCAACCAGGAAAAATAAGGACAGACTGTGAGTGTAGGGCACAATGAGCTCTCCCCTTGAGGGGGCATTACCATTGCACCCAGCATTCAAAGTGTATTGATGCAAACAGTGGCACTGAAGAAAGAGACCAGACATTTTTGCATAACAATCACATGGTGTGTACAATACCTTGATGCAATTTGTACTCCACCTGGAGGTTTGGCACAATTTATGCAGCAAAAGATGCAGTTCCTACAAAGATGTAATTGCCCTGCGATTGTGTAATCATTCTGTACCTTATAGTAGACAGGAGATTGAATCTATGCCCCAAGACAAATACATTTCCATAGCTGTGAAATTTCTGAATCCACGGAAGACGTTTCCTCCACAGTCTATGGTATCAAGACTTAAGATACTGTATCATGAGCAATAAAACAAATATGTTTTTCTGCTATAGTGTGATTTGGGATTGGGCAGGGAGATGACATTTACAGATTCAGGTCCACATTTGACTTGGTAAAGGACAAGACATAGAACCCACATCTCAATTCTGACCTACAGTTTAGCAAAATCATATCACCAATGTTTTTAATCAGAGTTTACAAATGACCATTAAGTCCAAGATAAGATGTGCATAAATTATTTCACATCCCCAAACAGCTAAATTCTTTTTTAGCCTAGGAGCATTGTCTCTTCACATCAGTAAGGGCTCTGCTTGTATACTGAACAGATCTGTAATTACTTGCATGCTGTTTTACATCTGAGGGCACCTAAACCCACAGAGCTTGCAACAATAACTTTGACTGGGGCAGTTGGATCAAAATAAACTAGAGTTGTGACACAATTCTATTTAGATAATTAAATATGTGCTCTTCAGTGGTACCACCCTTCCATGGAATGGTTGCCATATCTGGAACACAACTGGTGCAGTAATTCACTTGCCCAAAAAATAATACAGTTCTGTAAGATTGTCTGGGTTTCTGGAATTACAAAAAAAAATAATTTCACTATCATTTGGACCAGTGCCTTTTTTCTTAAAGTGGTTGGAACCTCAGTCATGAAATCTGAGCAGGGCACAGCTAACATTTGGATCAAGCTGATCCAAAAAACTATTTTTTTCATTAAAGTGATTGTAAACCCTCTCATATACCCAGTGAAGTTAAAAGCCTCAAATGATACACAGAGGTGAAAAAAATCCTCCTACATAAGTTTTACCTGTTTATTTGCAGCCTTCTCTTTTGTATATCCTTTTAAAAGTGCTGATTCTAGGTAAAATCCTTCTGCATTTCTCAGTATCACAGAGGTGGGGGCAGGGAGCTGCAGTTAGAGCTGATTGGAGGAAAGGGACATATGCCCTCCACACAGCACACAGGAGCTGTGTCGGGAAAACTTCCCAGAAATGACACACACTGATAACAGAGAAATGAAGCACCATAGAGAAATCAACACTTTGGAGAGAGACAAGTAAGTACTACACATAGATGTGCTCTGTTCAGATAGCATAACTGAGGTTTACAACCACTTTAATACATGCAGCAGCTATCATCACTGTATGACCTGCATGTAGCCTCAGCTACATACAGTATACAGGGCTCTGTTCCACCACTGAGATGGAGACTTCCCATCCTACTCTTGAACAAAATCGAGTCAGAAAAACTCTGCTCAGTCTTTCACAGGAAGCCATTTTTATGAATAAATACAAGGCTTCCTCTAAATTTTGCAGAGGTGGAGGGGTGGGCAGATGACATCATGATCTCCGCTTCTACCAGAGAAAGCCTTGTATCCATTCATAAAATAAAAAGTTTCTTATGAACAGCTGAGCAGCACTCAACCTAAGTTGATTTTGTTCTGGCAGTGGGAAGGGAAGTCTCCACCTCACTGCCTGAACACAACAATTACCACTGGAACGTTGGAAGGCTTTACTCGCTTTATGACCAGCTGTTGGAATACAGTATGTATTTTGTGCAAAAACTACTTCAGTATTCAGTACAGATATATTCTTCAGCCAGTAGATGGCAGTGTTTTTTTGTAATTGTAATTTTGTAGCTGCATCTATGGTAAACTCTATGTATTTTCTCTGAATAAAGTTTCCTATTTTCTTCTTGCAGTGAAGCAAAAAAGCACATGTGGACTGAGCACTGTCTACTCTATAGGGCTATATAAAGAATTTCAAACACTAGGCCATTTTTTGCTATTCGGCACTGAGCTGTTTCAACTGGCAATTGTGTGGTCATACAACACTGTACCCAAATTAAATGAAATTTATATCATTTTTTTCACACAAATAGAGCTTTGATCACCACTGTTATTTTATTATATAAATAAAAAAAGAACAAAAATTTTGAAAAAAAAAATAGTTTCTACTTTACTGTTATATCCAATCAAATAAAATTTCTTCCTACATTTAGGCCAAAATGTGTCCTGCCAAAATGTTGGTAAAAAATCTCAATAAATGTTTTATTAACTGGTTTATGTGAAAGCTATAGCATCTAGAAAACTATGGTATATATATTTGACCAGTCATAGCGATCTGTGTACCATGTGATTAGTTGTAGCTAATTACAGATCACAACCATATACAAGCTGTTTATGAATGGGAAACCCATCCATGACAGCTAAAGCTACTGCTTATATAATGATCAACACGTGTTACTTGTCGTGGGTTTGCACAGGAGAATATTTTAAATGCCCTGAATGAACTTTAAAAGAGAAGTAGGGCCAAAGGTATTTTGGTCCTACTTCTTCTGTGGGTCACGGGAGTGTACTTAGTTCTGCACTCCTGTGGCCTGTGTTCAGCCCACAGCGGGCAGACATCACTCAGTCAATCAAGACTCTGAAAGGATCCTGACTTTAATGTCCTCGGACACAGCACATCACAGATCAGGACATGGGTTGTCCAATCACAGCCATCACACAGTGTAAACAGAGACATGTGTCTCTGTGTTGACTCTCCTGCTGAGCTCAATGAGAGAAAATGGGGAGGACTGCAGCCTGTCACATTCTGTGTGTAGCTGGTTATTTCAGTGTTCAGCTACACACAGATCACACAGACTGCAGCCATCCCACACAGTACACCAAGCACCATCTGCCCCCGTCCAAGTGTCCCATCAGCCTCTGTACCAGTGTCCCATCAACATCTTTACCAGTGTCACAGTGTACTAGTGTCCCATCAACATCTTGACCAGTGTACCAGTGTCACAGTGTACTAGTGTCCCATCAATATCTTTACCAGTGTACCAGTGTCACAGTGTACTAGTGTCCAATCAACATCTTTACCAGTGTACCAGTGTCACAGTGTACTAGTGTCCCATCAACATCTTTACCAGTGTACCAGTGTCACAGTGTACTAGTGTCCCATTAACATCTGTCATAGTGTACCAGTACACAAAAACATCTGCAATAGTGTTCCATTGCAACATCAACATCTGGCTGTGAAAAAATCTCATCCATGTGGTATCACCATACTCAGGAGTAGCAGAATGTGTTTTGGGTGTAGTTGCAAGTATGCCTATGCAGTGTGTGAGAAATAACTTGTTAGTATGTCATTTTTGTGGAAAAAAAAATATTTATTTATTTTCCCAAGAATTGTGAGAAAAAATTACAACTTAAAAAAACCGATCATGCCTCTTACTAAATACCTTGGTCTGCCAACTTTCCAAAAAGGGGTCATTTGGGGAGTATTTTTACTGTCCTGGCATGTAAGGGCCTCAAGAAATTAGAGATGAGGCAGTCAGTATATCAGGTGTGATCAATTTTCAAAGATAGGTACCATAGCTTGAAGACTTTAACTTTCACACAAACCAAATAACATGCACTTATTTGGGTCATTTTTACCAAAGAAATGTAGCAGTATAAATTTGAGTCAAAATGTATGAAAAAAAATATTTATTTGCAACATTTTATAACAGAAATAAAGAAAAACACATTTGTTTCCAAAATTTTCAGTCTCTTTGTTTATAGTGGAAAAAATAAAAAAAAAACCCAGTGGTCATTAAATACCACCAAAATAAAGCAATTTTTGTCTCAAATAGATGATAAAAACTTCAGATGGATGCAGTGTTGCATAACTATGTAATTGTCATTCAAAATATGACAGCCCTGAGAGCTGAAAACCAGCCTGGGAAGGAAGGTGGTGAAAGTGCCCAGTATTAAGGTGGTTAAAAGGGTCTTTTTTTAAAACTGAAATGAATCAGATTGGGGTGCTGCTGTATGTAAGCCAAGGTAATAAAATAAATCTATTCCACAGCCAAACATGCACTGCCTGTTTTCCCCTTTAATTAACCACTTGCCAACCGCAGATAGCCGAATGACGGCTTCACTGTGGCCGGCCAGTTCTGGGAGGGCGTCATATGACGTCCTCCCAGAACGCGCCCTCCCGCATGCCCCCTGGGGGCGCGCACCCGGCGATATCTGTGATCTCTCTGTCCTACGGACACAGCTGATCTTGTGATGTGGTAAAAGGCCAACCACAGTGGCCTTTTACCACGTGATCATCCATGTCCAATGACACAGCAGATCACTGGTAAATGCAGTTTCTGGTTATCGGCTGCACTTTCTGCATTGGCTGCAGTGCCACCCGCTAGTGCAGTCCACCTGTGCCCAGCAGTGCCACCCACTAGTGCAGTCCACCTGTGCCCAGCAGTGCCGCCCACCTGTGCCCAGTAGTGTCACCCACCTGTGCCCAGCAGTGCCACCCATCAGTGCCCATCAGTGCTGCCAGTCAGTGCCATCAGTCAGTGCCCATCAGTGCTGCCCACAAGTGCCCAGCAGTGCCACCCACCTGTGCCCAGCAGTGCCACCCATCAGTGCTGCCCAGCAGTGCCACCCATCAGTGCCCAGCAGTGCCACCAGTCAGTGCCCAGCAGTGCCACCAGTCAGTGCCATCAGTCAGTGCCCAGCAGTGCCGCCCAAAAGTGCCCATCAGTGCCGCCCACCTGTGCCCATCAGTGCCCAGCAGTGCCACCCACCTGTGCCTAGCAGTACCACCCACCAGTGCCCAGCAGTGCTGCCCAGCAGTGCCACCCATCAGTGTCCAGCAGTGCTGCCAGTCAGTGCCTTCAGTCAATGCCCATCAGTGCTGCCTATCAGTGCCTATCATTGTTGCATATCAGTGCCAGCTCATCAGTGCCGCCTATCAGTGCTTCCTATCAGTGCCCATCATTGTTGCATATCAGTGCCAGCTAATCAGTGCCACCTATGAGTGCCATCTCATCAGTGCCGCCTATCAGTGCCACCCATCAGTACCACCTCATCAGTGCCCCTCAGTGTTGCCTATCAGTGCAGCCTCATCAACACACATCAGTGAATCTCCACGTTTTCACCCGATGCATTTTTTGGAAAAGGTCAGGGACTTTTTTTAATGCAAAAAGTTGCGTTTTTGGTTCTATAGACCAATGGAAATGCTGCAGAAAATCATGTAGTGCGTTTTTGCTGCATTTTTGCCATGTTTTGCATTTTAAATCTGCTTAGCAACAAGAAAAAAAAATTGCTTAAAAAACGCAAGTGTAAAAACAAAAAACTGCAGAAACAAATCAAACACAAACTGCATAGGTGTGAACCTAGCCTTATACAGGAAGTCTTCACTTTTAGAAGCAAAAAAAACTGACAGTAATTTAAACATTCTAGATTCTATCCTTAAACCAAAATAAAATGTTTTGCTTTTAGATATACTTTAACTGATGCTGCCTCTTGGTCCTAAATATGCAAAACTGTGAGCGGAGATAAATCAATAGCCTTTACAATCCTTTCAAACTGAAAAGCATTAGATTGCATTGTCTTAGCAGTTTTTGTCCTTCTTGAGCTGCTGAGAGATACATTTTTCAGTTACCTGATCTCTCCGTTAATCACAAGACTTTGCTGGACTTTTTTAACCTTGTCACATAATTGTCAATTGCTTCCTAATGTTTTGTGCAGTTTGTCTAAAAATATACCTTTCTAAAAGAAGTTTTTTTGTCTCAAAGAACACATTTAGGGGTTTAATCACTGCAGCAATAACACCTACTAATGAATGGGAGCAAACAAAGTTGTGGGAGGACACCCTGGTCACATGACCTGGCAAAGTACTTTTGTACCATGTGATCTGGCGCAAGCAATAACACAACCATCAGTCCCTCCTCGCTGTCTAAATCTTCACCTCCGCAACATCTCCAAGATACGCCCGTTCCTAACCTCGGAAACCACTAAGCAACTTATTCACTCCCTTGTTATATCTCGCCTTGACTATTGTAACTCCCTCCTCATTGGCCTACCTCATCGCAGGCTATCCCCTCTTCAGTCTATCATGAATTCTGCTGCCAGACTCATCCACCTAACCAACCGTTCTGTATCAGCCACACCTCTCTGCCAATCCCTCCACTGACTTCCCATTGCCCAACAGATAAAATTCAAAACATTAACAATAACATATAAAGCCATTTATAACTCTGCCCCAAATTACATCACCAATCTTGTCTCCAAATATCATCCAAACCGTACTCTCCACTCCTCGCACAACCTCCTTCTCTCTAGCTCCCTTGTCTCCTCCCCCCATGCTCATCTCCAGGACTTCTCCAGAGCTTTCCCCATCCTCTGGAACCTCAATTTATCAGACTATTGCCTACTCTGCTCACTTTTAGGCGATCTCTGAAAACCTATCTCTTCAGGGAAGCCTATCCTGCCCTCAGCTAATAATGGAATCTTCTACTCTTCCAACCAGTCCATCCCCCACAGTTACTACCTTTTGTACCACTAGCCCCTCCCTTCTAGATTGTAAGCTCCGAGGAGCAGGGCCCTCCTATCCCTCTTGTATTGAACTGTATTGTTGCTGTATTGTCTTCCATTATATTGTAAAGCACTGAGCAAACTGCTGGAGCTATATAAATCCTGTACATTAATAATAAAAGCAAATGCACAGTATTTACAAACTGCGTTTGGGATGTCGTTAACCATTTGCCGCCCGGCCAATGACCGTTTGGCGGCGGCAAAAGTGCTTCTGCATTCCAGGTGCACGCCACTTGGCGTGCTCCCGCACATGCTCAGTTCACGCAACTGCAGAGCGGCACAGCGGCGCGATCTGTCACCGGCCGTGTACCTCGGACACGGCCGATGACAGATCTGAGTACCGGCCCCCGTTGCTGGTACCATGTGACCTGCTGTGACCAATCACAGCAGGTCACATGACAGTTGTATACAATGGATGGCTTCATTCATGCCATCTATTGTATACTAGTGCCTAGCTGTGAATGGTCACAGCAGGTCACATGCACATGTCATGTGATTAGCTGTGACCAAATCACAGCTAAGCACAAAAAAAAAAAAAACTGAATGAATCGATTTCATTCTGGTAAATGCTTGCTTATAGCAAAGTAATTCTTTGCTATAAGCAAATTGTGTAAAAAAAAAAATAAAAAAAATACTGATCACTTCCCCAAAGTAGTACAATGTTACTATGGTAACATTGTACTACTTTGGTCATAGTAAAATATGAAAAAAAAATCTTAAAAAAAATAAAATGTAATAAAAAATTAAAAATAATTAAAAAAAAAAAAAAAAAAAAAAAATATATATATATATTTTTTTTCATACTGTCACCAGTCAGTGTCCCTGTTCACCGCCATGCCAGTTATATGATGACGCTGTACTGCACTGGTGACAGTATGTAAAAAAAAAAAAATAGTGAAAATAATTTTTTTAATTTTTTAATTTTCCGAAAAATTATGACAAAAAAAATACAACTTCAAAAAACTCGCCATGCCTCTTATGAAGTACGTCGGACTGTCTACTCTGCAAAAAGGGGTCATTTGGGGATATCTGTACTATTCTGACATTCTTGGACCTCAAGAAATTAGATTGGCTGTCAATACTTCAGGATTGATCAATATTCAGATCTATACCATAGTTTGTGAACTCTATAACTTTCCTACAAACTAGAAAATACATCCTAATTTGGATTATTTTCACCAAAGACATGTAGTAGAATACATCTCGGCCTAAATTTATGAAGAACAATTATTTATTTGTAAACTTTTATAACAGAAACAAAGAAAAACGTGTTTTTTTTCAACATTTTTGGTCTTTTTTTGTTAATTTAGCAAAAAATAAAAACCCCAGCGGTGATTAAATACCACCAAAAGAAAGCTCTAGTTGTGTGAAGAAAATGATAAAATTTTAGTTTGGGTACAATGTTGTATGACCACGCAATTGTCATTCAAAGTGTGAGAGCGCTGAAACGTGAAAACTGGCCTGGGCAGGAAGGTGTAAAATTGCATGGTATTGAAATGGTTAACGTAACACTGACACCCGTTGTAGATCGTAACTGCAGTGTGTTTTGAATGAGGTGCAGGAAACACACACAGACACGAAGCACAGGTTTCCCGCGCATTATAGTGTGTACCTAGCCAAAATCGTACTCCATGTTAGCCTATGTATCACTGCACACATAAGCATTTACAGGCATTTATAGGCAGGAGCAGGTAGAAGCAGAAAAAAATAAAACATCACACATGTTCAGGAGAGGAACGTTTTGGAAGCAAAAATGCCCAGTGTGCCTAAACACGTCTAAACACATCTAAACGCACGGTGCATTTCATTCTTGAGTGTTTATTCATTTCAATGGCCAGAATAAATTACTATGGGCAATGAATGGATGAATGCCTAAACACTAGCCACACCTAAATGCATTTGCACATTTTTTTATGCTTCTTTTGTCCTGCTAGATGTAAAAGCATTCAGAAGAGCTGGGCAGGTGCCCAGTGTGCATGAGTTATGCAGAAAACACCTAAATTAGGCCCTTTGGGCTTGTTTACACATGTGCTATACTGAAATCCCACTGAAAAAGCGATCTGTGGTGGATTGCTTTCCAGCGGTTGACAGGCATGCTTTAACCCTCTAAATTCCAAACCACCATGCCACAACCACATTCACTACATGTAGTTGCAAGGCTGTTGAAACACAGCTTTATTTACATGAATAGGTCTGGTTTGGCAGCAGTACTGCCTGCTCAGTGCAACATACCCTTTAAGTTTTGCTGTGGCTAGGAAGAAAAGCATCCCAGCCATGTCATGGGTACAGTTCTGAATGGCTGCATTGCTTTGATTAAGTGGCAGTTGGGGGGACAGTAAAATCATGGCTCCACCACCTGCTTTTACTGCTCCCCCAGCCGTCCATGTGTATGAGCCCTTAATCTGTTTATAGTTGTGTCATAATCTCTGTACAATTGACTTTTCGTAGATCTACCAAAACAATGTAAAATGAGGACCTACCTAAACTATCAAATCAATCTGTATACAATCAGGTAGACTTATTTGCAACATACAGTACTTGTTGGCAGACCTAATGGAGATTGTACAGCTGGACTGTAATTTGTGAGTACATGCATTGGTGTATTTAGGTTTTGTGCTGCCCTAGGCAGCACAAACATCGGAGCCCCCTCCTGCAGAGAGAGTCTGACATTGACCAACACCACCGAAGAAAGCCTTCTACTAACACACATTCCCCCCCTTCCCGGCAAGAGAGAGACTCACCTTCACAGCTCTTCCTAATTCCTTGGAACAAGTTGGGCTCTGCATACACCATCCAGCAGCTTGCAGCCTCTCTCAGATCCACCTGTTTCCCGTGCCGCATGTGTCCCTTCTTGCGGGGTGGTGCAGTGATGCCCCCCTGAAAAATGCTGCCCTAGGCAAATGCCTTATTTGCTTTGTGGTAAATACGCCCCTGAGTACATGCACAAAAAATGTGAGCAACTCAATCCAAAATTTGCATGTGTAAATCAAATATGTCTGAAACTCATTCACCCAAATAGTGAGCAGTCTGACCACCTCTGAAAAGATGGAAATCACTCAATCCACCCTCCTCACTTGTATCTATGTCATCCAGACTTCCTACAGCCTTACTCAAGCTGTCAATTGACAAACATCAAACAGTCCAGATAGTTACTGAATAATCACTTCTTCTCCCATTCTAAAAAGCATGGTGAGGAAACTCAGTTGGATAAATTCAGGGATAGCCCACAAAACATAATGTATTCAATAATTTTAGTAAATTAATTCAATTAAAACATGAAAAATAACATAAATAAATAATGAAAGCATATATAAATGTAGCGCTACCCCCACAGGAGCTGCTTGGTAATTTGGGTTCTCTGTTCTGCGCCTTGACTCCAACAATATTCTCAGCCCTTCTGACACACCTGATTTCTGCAAGAACCTAAAAGAACATGAGTATAGAAAGCTTTAACTAGGCTGTGAAATACACAAGACACAAGACTCAACACTTCAATCAGATTCATGTCCCCTACTGTCTTCTCAAATAATCTCTGGAAGTTTGTTGGAGCCCCTGATAGACTTTGGGGCATTTTGACGAATTAAATGAACCCTGGTGGATAGTTGATGTCATCTTCTCTTTGTTTTCCAGATGCACGGGCTATCGTAGTACCCACTGTTCAGGTCTAGTATACTGAGCCACTTCACCCCTGACAGACATTGTAGAGCATCTTCTGCCCAAGATGTGGTGTATTGGTCGGGGATGGTTCTCCTGTTGAGTGGGCGGTAGTCAATATCGCTCTTCTTCCTCACTGCGGCTACGTGGGAAGCAAAAGGGCTCCATGACTTTCAAATAAAGACCATCCACTTCAACTCTGCAAGTTGCTCGTGGAGATCTTCCAGATTACCCAGAGGAATCTATCCAACTCTTTCTCTGAATGGCTTGTCTTCCTGAAGGTAAATTCAGTGCTGGACTCTCTTTGCATGTCACACATTAAATCACTCTTTGAGAACATTGGGTTTCTGCTCTTTCTTTCCACTCAGGTGAGAGCGAAGTGTTCTGCAGGTAGAACTTTTCTATAGGAATCACATCTTCTAATCCCCCCACCAAATCAGAAGGCAAGACTAGACTTACTGGATTCACTTGTCCTATCAGCATTTGGGCCTGTAATTTCACTGGCAAGTCAGTGATGTTGCCAACACTGACTAGAAACCTCCAGTGACTTTGGTGTAAAGCCCCAATCAACACTACTTCAGACATTACACCCACCCCTGTGTCCTTTCCCCCAGAATCGGCTTGAAGGACAACAAATGGTCCTGGTTGATCCCAGGTGAGCTTGACTGAAGCACAAAGACATGCCACTTCCCCTGGCTGCAGTATCTTTTCATCTCTATCTAATTGCCCACAACTTCCCACTCTTGACATATTTTGCCTTTTATACCATACACACCAAACTCCCGTAGACCTTCAGGATGCTTTCACACTGATGCGGTTTTTCTGCACCACTGGTGCAGTGCAGTCTACTTGCAGGTTTTCACTGGTTGTCATAATTTTAAGGTTCTTGAACCTCAATGAAATGGGTTTAAATTGTGTGTAACTAGCAGTCTTTAGTGAAGAGCAGAGGATGTACAACCTGCTTGCTTAAAACAAAGATGTCGTATGGCTGTCTGGTGCAAAAGCGTTTGCAAGAATGTACCCTTCTTTACCTTAGTTTCAGTTTCTCCTTCATTGTGTTAGCAAGGATTTTAGGAAGTAAAGTCTTTTCATCTCTTAGAAAGACAAGGAATCTTGGAAAAAATAACTACATTAGACTATACTGAGTCTTCTTGGAAAGTTGGACAATGCCTGTGGATCTTGTTGATACTGTATCAAGTTACTATTTATACAAACTGAATCTCATGAGGGGTTTTTGCTCAAAGTGATATTTGTGAGAGAGCACAAAGGAATAAGCAATATGACAGACAGGACATGGCAGTTGGTGAAGTATATTTTTGTAGCCCCAGAGATCTAGAAGAGGAAGAGTTAGGAAGCAGAATGGTCCTGTAGTCTGTCCTGTAGTCTGTCGAATCCAATAAAAAAGAAAGGATAACACCCTACGGCAGTGATGGCGAACCTTTTTGAGCCCGAGTGCCCAAACTGCAACCCAAAACCAACTTATTTCTTTCAAAGTGCCAACACTGCAATGAAACCTGAATATCGAGCTTTTGGTTTAGAAAAAACAACTCGTACAGTAGTGCAAACTAATTAACAGTACAGGGATGACCAGAGACTGCGGACACAGTACAGGGATGACCAGAGACTGCGGACACAGTACAGGGATGACCAGAGACTGCGGACAGTACAGGGATGACCAGAGACTGCGGACAGTACAGGGATGACCAGAGACTGCGGACAGTACAGGGATGACCAGAGACTGCGGACACAGTACAGGGATGACCAGAGACTGCGGACACAGTACAGGGATGACCAGAGACTGCGGACACAGTACAGGGATGACCAGAGACTGCGGACAGTACAGGGATGACCAGAGACTGCGGACAGTACAGAGATGACCAGAGACTGCGGACACAGTACAGGGATGACCAGAGACTGCGGACACAGTACAGGGATGACCAGAGACTGCGGACACAGTACAGGGATGACCAGAGACTGCGGACACAGTACAGGGATGACCAGAGACTGCGGACACAGTACAGGAGATGACCAGAGACTGCGGACACAGTACAGGAGATGACCAGAGACTGCGGACACAGTACAGGAATGACCAGAGACTGCGGACACAGTACAGGGATGACCAGAGACTGCGGACACAGCACAGGGATGACCAAAGACTGCGGACACAGCACAGGGATGACCAGAGACTGCGGACACAGCACAGGGATGACCAGAGACTGCGGACACAGCACAGGGATGACCAGAGACTGCGGACACAGCACAGGGATGACCAGAGACTGGGGACACAGCACAGGGATGACCAGAGACTGGGGACACAGCACAGGGATGACCAGAGACTGGGGACACAGCACAGGGATGACCAGAGACTGGGGACACAGCACAGGGATGACCAGAGACTGGGGACACAGCACAGGGATGACCAGAGACTGGGGACACAGCACAGGGATGACCAGAGACTGGGGACACAGCACAGGGATGACCAGAGACTGGGGACACAGCACAGGGATGACCAGAGACTGGGGACACAGCACAGGGATGACCAGAGACTGGGGACACAGCACAGGGATGACCAGAGACTGGGGACACAGCACAGGGATGACCAGAGACTGGGGACACAGCACAGGGATGACCAGAGACTGCGGACACAGCACAGGGATGACCAGAGACTGCGGACACAGCACAGGGATGACCAGAGACTGCGGACACAGCACAGGGATGACCAGAGACTGGGGACACAGCACAGGGATGACCAGAGACTGGGGACACAGCACAGGGATGACCAGAGACTGGGGACACAGCACAGGGATGACCAGAGACTGGGGACACAGCACAGGGATGACCAGAGACTGGGGACACAGCACAGGGATGACCAGAGACTGGGGACACAGCACAGGGATGACCAGAGACTGGGGACACAGCACAGGGATGACCAGAGACTGGGGACACAGCACAGGGATGACCAGAGACTGGGGACACAGCACAGGGATGACCAGAGACTGGGGACACAGCACAGGGATGACCAGAGACTGGGGACACAGCACAGGGATGACCAGAGACTGGGGACACAGCACAGGGATGACCAGAGACTGGGGACACAGCACAGGGATGACCAGAGACTGGGGACACAGCACAGGGATGACCAGAGACTGGGGACACAGCACAGGGATGACCAGAGACTGGGGACACAGCACAGGGATGACTGCTGACCTTTGGGGAGGGAGGGGGAGCGGGTACCTGAATTTGACAGGTACCCGCTCTTACTTCCGCAGAGTTTTTTTTTTTTATCTTACCTGTTCCTCGATCCAGCCGCGCTCTGTCTTCCCGGCTTCTGTAGTGTGGGCGCTCGTCGGACAGCCGGATGCCCAGTGCGCATGCGTGAGAAGCGCTGCGCTTTGTGATTGGTCCGGCGGCTTCTGGGATCTGTCATGTGTCCCAGGTACCGCCTTACCATTCACAAGGAGCACTGCTTCTTGTGCATGCGCACTTGGGACCCGGCTGTCACGCACACTACAGCCGGGAAGACAGCGCGCCGCTGGATTTTCCTGGCGTGCCCACAGATAAGGCTCGGCGTGCCGGCTGTGGCACGCGTGCCACGGGTTCGCCACCACTGCCCTACGGTGTTATAAGTGGATGCAGTATGTTAAAACAAACACAAGATGGCAGTGTCCTGCAGAACAGTGCCATTCAAACTGCAGCCCCATGGAACTTGTATGCTGAATCGCAGGACTTTGCTAAGGAACAGTGTAGTAAAGAACTACATTTCTCAGAGGAGCTGGCTTGTGTACCGAGGTATATATATATATATATATATATATATATATATATAAAATCCCGGGAGATGAGACAGGAAGTGCAAGGGGAGAGATGAGTACACTGACTGCGGGAGGACCAGGCCATGGAAAGAGAGAAACAGAGGAAGCAAAGAGAGTCTGCTGATCACTGACCTTGCCACAGTGTACTTATTATACACACTCTGTCAGGAATGGACTTGCCAGTAATGGTGGGACCCACCTGCCTTGTGGACTGCAGTACCAGGGCTGGCCAGCGGGTGCTCCCGGCAATCAGAGACTCAACCCTGCAGCCAGCCAAACACCTGAAGTTGATCATGCAGGTGTATTTAAGGGATGGCCAGACCTGCAGTCTCTTCCTTGGTGTGTGTTTTTTTCCTGGGCCCTGTATCTTGTTCCTGCATCCCTGTTCCTGTTCCTGTTCCTGTCTCTGTCTCATTCGTTGCTGACCCTGCCTGATCCGGACCTCTGCTGACTTCTCCTGTTTTATCCCTGGCTTGTGACCCCGACCATTCTCTGCCTGACCCCCTGTACCTACCTGCCCGATTGTTATTGACCCGGCCTGCCTGACGACGCTTGCATTGTATGTACTGTTATCTGTGGGTGGTTTGGTTTGTTTGCACTGTGTTATGTTTTAGTATTGCACTGCGTTTATGTTTGTATTGTTAGTCTTTAATAAATTATATTGTTTATAACTTATCTGAAGCCTGCGTTTCCCTGCGTCAGTCACATACCTCTGGTCACACCCCGGAGCCCTGACATTACACCAAGGCCAATCCTGACCAGAAGTGGCTGCACAGGGAAGCCATCTTGGCTTGTTGCTGGGAAGGATGGATCTTGATGAGGTTGTGTAATTATCTCTGCTAGTGTTTGATGACAGAGAGTATGCTTATCAAACTCTGAAGGAGTATCCCAGGGATGAACTGCTAGAATGTATACGGATCGCTCATTGCCTAGTAGATCAGGGCACAGAGTTCTCTGAGGTGCAGCCATTGATTCAGGTTTGTGCTGAGTTGGTTTCATCTGGTACCCCCGAATGCAGGGATGAATTTTTGCCGCCATTTAGTGCCGACCAGGTAGAGTCCCTGGTATGGTTATTAGAGGATGATGTGGATTACTTTCTGGAGAGTTATTCTGCATGTTCACCACAGGTACTAAGAGATTGTATAAACGCAGTGCAGTCATTGACCAGACAGGCTTTGTGTAAACTGAGCTTTGTTCAACCCATACTGCAGACATGGTCAGACTTGTTGCACCGAGCCTCAGTCAGCTTACAACATCATTCCTCCACTCAAGGCATTCTTCCTGCATCCCCGACAGCACCCCCAGTGACTGCCCAGTATACTCTAACTACCACATACCAGTCCTCTGCTCCCACTTGCTGCGCCTATCCTTTCTTTAACCCTGTAAAGAAGTTCTCTGTAGCAACTGCTCCCTCCTCTGTTCCATCTTCCAGCTCTTCTCTGTCCTCAGCTGCTCCATTCGTTTTCAGACCTGCGTTTACTTGCAGTGCCCCAGTAGTTAAAACCAGAAAAAAGTGGAAATTCTTTCCAACCAGTACCATCCTGCCAGTATCCAAACCGGTGAGCCTGCCGTCTGAGAACCTGCCTTCCGTGGTTCAGCCTGGTGCCTCGGCACCCGCACTTCAGCTTGATGCCTGTACCCAGCCTGATGCCTGTACCCAGCCTGATGAACTGATCCAGCCTGATGATCCTATCACGCCTGATGACCCAGTGCCCGCTGTCGAGCCAGACGATCCGGTACCTGATGACCCGGTGCCCACTGTCATGCCTGGTGACCCGATGCCCGCTGTCGAGCCAGACGATCCAATGCCTGATGACCCAGTGCCCGCTGTCATGCCTGGTGACTCGATGCCCGCTGTCGAGCCAGACGATCCAATGTCTGACCCAGTGCCCGCGGTCATGCCTGGTGACTCGGAGCCCACTGTCATACCTGGTGACCCGGTGCCCGCTGTCATGCCTGGTGACCCGATGCCCGCTGTCGGGCCAGACGATCCAATGTCTGACCCAGTGCCCGCGGTCATGCCAGTTGACTCGGAGCCCACTCTCGTGCCTGGTGACTCGGTGCCCACTGCCTTGCCAGATGACGCGGTGCCTGCTGGCGAGCCAAATGACCTGATGCCTGGTGACCCAGTGCCCGCTGTCATACCTGGTGACCCGATGCCCGCTGTCATGCCAGACAATCCCATGCCTGATGACCCAGTGCCCGCTATCATGCCTGGTGACCCGATGCCCGCTGTCGGGCCAGACGATCCAATGTCTGACCCAGTGCCCGTGGTCATGCCAGTTGACTCGGAGCCCACTGTCGTGCCTGGTGACTCGGTGCCCACTGCCTTGCCAGATGACGTGGTGCCCGCTGGCGAGCCAAATGACCTGATGCCTGGTGACCCAGTGCCCGCTGTCATGCCTGGTGACCCGATGCTCGCTGTCGAGCCAGACGATCCAACGCCAGATGACCTGGTGCCCGCTGTCGATCCAGACGATCCGATACCTGATGACCCGGTGCCCGCTGTCGTGCCAATTGACTCAGAGCCCACTGTCGTGCCTGGTGACTCGGTGCCCACTGCCTTGCCAGATGATGCGGTGCCCGCTGTCGAGCCAAATGACCTGATGCCTGGTGACCCGATGCCCGCTGTCGAGCCAGACGATCCAATGTCTGACCCAGTGCCTGTGGTCATGCCAGTTGACTCGGAACCCACTGTCGTGCCTGGTGACTCGGTGCCCACTGCCTTGCCAGATGACGCGGTGCCCGCTGGCGAGCCAAATGACCTGATGCCTGGTGACCCGATGCCTGTTGTCGTGCCTGGGGGCCCGGCGCCCGCCGCTCCGCCTGGGGGCCGGTGCCCGCCGCTCCTCCTGGGGGCCCGGTGCCTGCCGCCCCTCCTGGGGGCCCGGTGCCTGCCGCTCCGTCTGAGGGCCCGGCGCCCGCCGCTCCGCCTGGGGGCCCGATGCCTGTCGCCCCGTTTGGGGGCCCGATGCCTGTCGCCCCGCCTGGGGGCCCGATGCCTGTCGCCCTGCCTGGGGGCCCGGTGCCTGTCACCCCGCCTGGGGGCCCGATGCCTGTCACCCCTCCTGGGGGCCCGGTGCCTGTCGCCCCTCCTGGGGGCCCGGTGCCCGCCGCTCCGCCCGGGGGCCCGGCGCCCTGCCTGGGGGCCCGATGCGTGTCGCTCCGCCTGGGGGCCCGATGCCTGTCGCTCCGCCTGGGGGCCCGGCGCCCGCTGCTCCGCCTGGGGGCCCGGTGCCTGCTGCTCCACCTGGTGATCCGGTGTCCAGCTCGATGTGCCTCTGCCCGGAGTCCTGCCCGGAGTCCAGCTCGATGTGCCTCTGCCCGGAGTCCTGCCCGGAGTCCTGCCCGATGTGCCGTTGCCCGGAGTCCTGCCCGATGTGCCGTTGCCCGGAGTCCTGCCCGATGTGCCGTTGCCCGGAGTCCTGCTCGATGTGCCTCTGCCCGGAGTCCAGCTCGATGTGCCTCTGCCCGGTGTGCCGCTACCCGGAGTCCTGCCCGGTGTGCCGCTGCCCGGAGTCCTGCCCAGTGTGCCGCTGCCCGGAGTCCTGCCCGGTGTGCCGCTGCCCGGAGTCCAGCCCGATGTGCCGCTGCCCAGAGTCCTGCCCGATGTGCCAGTCTTTGATATCCCGCCAGTTACCAGACCCGGGCGGTGGAACATTTTGGCCAGCTAGGACTGTTTGGAGCGTCCTGAGGCCGCTCCTTGTGGGGGGTGGTACTGTCAGGAATGGACTTGCCAGTAATGGTGGGACCCATCTGCCTTGTGGCCTGCAGTACCAGGGCTGGCCAGCGGGTGCTCCCGGCAATCAGAGACTCGACCCTGCAGCCAGCCAAACACCTGAAGTTGATCATGCAGGTGTATTTAAGGGATGGCCAGACCTGCAGTCTCTTTCTTGGTGTGTGTTTTTTTCCTGGGCCCTGTATCTTGTTCCTGCATCCCTGTTCCTGTTCCTGTCTCTGTCTCATTCGTTGCTGACCCTGCCTGATCCGGACCTCTGCTGACTTCTGTTTTATCCCTGGCTTGTGACCCCGACCATTCTCTGCCTGACCCCCTGTACCTACCTGCCCGATTGTTATTGACCTGGCCTGCCTGACGACGCTTGCATTGTATGTACTGTTATCTGTGGGTGGTTTGGTTTGGTTTGTTTGCACTGTGTTATGTTTTAGTATTGCACTGCGTTTATGTTTGTATTGTTAATCTTTAATAAATTATATTGTTTATAACTTATCTGAAGCCTGCGTTTCCCTGCGTCAGTCACATACCTATGGTCACACCCCGGAGCCCTGACACTCATTTTAATTCTTTTGATCATTCAATAAACTATGTACCATACTACACTATGAGATCCCCCCTCTTTTTGGCTCCATTATGAGCACTTAACCCCCAGGATTCTGGTTTATCCAAATTGGAGGATGGGATATACTACAAGACCAGACCTCTAAGAAAGACCCCGAAGAGGGACCTCTGATTGACACCTTCCTTTATGTGCATGAGATCAAAGGTGGACAATTTCTAGACCAGACCAATTTCCATCCGATGGGAGTCCTTTAAACCGGATTACATCATCCAATGCGCAATATTTTAGTGCTTCTGGTGAGTTTGCATTCTCGCTATTTTCTCGCACACCACCGGATGTCTTACATCTTCCTGGCCTATTATCCACTCCCAGATCTAATTACTCCCTGGAATTTGATCTACTCATTTGAAGTGACATTTATACCACTAAGACTTTTTTATCGGTCTACATGATCATGTCTATTTTATTTGCTTATGAATTCTTATCTATGCGCTGCACTACAGTATTTTGTTTATGACTTTCTAGAGAGGATTTGTTAGTTCCTTTTTCTGTGCATTTGCTGCCAACATAGCTAGCACTCGCTGATGTTATTTACCTTTTAAAAAAAAAACATTGTCTTTAACACTGTCTGTAATCATTAGTGTCCATTTAATAGCAGCTTCAAATAGCTCATCAAGAAAAAATCATTTTAATCCCCCATGGTTCAGCTTCTTTTAGGGGTGCTAAAAACAGGTGGAGCATGTAAGATAATCCCAAAGGTTGAACTTATCCTTTAACTTTATTTATTAGGCTTTTTCCCCCTCTATTTTCATCTGGTGATCTGGCCAGTAACACACCTCCTGTATTAGAGTGCTCCCATTCTGGATGAAGGTGCACAGGGGGTATGTTTGAACAGCAGCACTGTCAGTCGTGGGGGGGGGGGGGGGGAGAGTGTAAATGATCTAGCAGATTTAGATACAGTAAAAAACTGAAGCCAAACTCCAGCTAAAACCCGGTACACATTGAAAGTTTTTTTTTTTTCATTCAACCTGGTTTGTTGAACATTAAAAAAATGACAGATTGCTGTGCCAACACAAGCGATGTTGGAGCAGCGATTTCCCCCACTGTGTTATTGCATTCCAGAAGAATACACTGATCAGCTGTCGCAACCATTGGCTGCAAGTGGTGATTGAATGCTAGTTTTTCGATCAATAGCCCGGCTTCTGTTGGACAAACTGCTGTACACACTGACCGAACGTCAGCTGGTTCCTGCTGAACCGGCTGATTTTCGGACAATGTGTACCCAGCTGTACACTTTATAATCAGTTACAGCAAACTTTTTCCTTCTTAGATAAAGGTTTTACATGAATAAATAAAAGATGATCATTGTAAGCACCCCTGTCAGTGTTAAATGGTTTGTCTTATCCCTGTAAACTGATACATCTGGAAGAGAGCAGGTTCTGTTGAAAAACAAGAGACTTACTGGCTGGATCACCAAATGGAAATAGAAGAAAAAAGCCCTAAAAAGAAAAAGTAATGCATCAATCACATCTAAGAGTTTGTAAGTTGCAATGTAATAAATGTTTGTTTTGGGTTTAACCCTGACATTGGGGTGTTTCATACACAATCCAGTGGCTACAGCCACCGGGATTGTGTATAAAACTAATAGGCAGACTAATGCCTGTCAGCCGGAAGCAGTCAGGTGGCTCCGCTGCCACCAATTGCTTCCACAGCCCCCAGCAACGGTGCCCCTCCCACGTGGGCACTCTCCTGCCATGTAACCGGGCTCCGCTTGGCGATCTGTGGACGTGGGCATAACCATGGTGGGTGCAGGAGATACAGGAGAGCAAAAACATGTTCGTTCCCCTTCTTTGTCCATGACATCACTTCTGGGTCACGGCTGTCACTTTCCCGACTAGAATAGCCAGGGAAAGATGAATTGTAATACGGTTTGCATTGCAATACATCTAATGGATCACATTGGAGACATGTAGGGTCTTTTAGACCCTCAAAAAAGAGAACCTGTCACCAACAAATAATCACATAGGGGACTTTGTGTCCCCATGTGATGAAAAAAAAGTTAAGCAAAATAAAAATGTTTTTTTGTAAAAATATTAAATTTACACCCAAGCATATAACATCCCCCCCCCCCCCCGTTGTGTGAAAGTTATAGCATCTATAAACTATGGTATAGATAATGGAATTTACACAGCTTTTACTTTCTGACTGCTTATCACATTTCTTGAGGTGCCAAAATACCAGAACAGTACAAACACCATCAAATGACCCCTTTTTTTACACAAAGTTGTCACTTAAATGATATATTGCTTAAACAAACCATTGGGTATATGTGGAATTAAACCCCAAAATATATTCTGCTACTTCTACCAAGTATTGGTATGCCACATGTGTGAGACTTTTTGGGAGCCTAGCCACATACAAGAGCCTGAAATCCAATGACTGCTTTGAAAGCCATAACTTCCTCATTTCACTTCCTCACTACCTATCACAGATTCGAAGGCCCTGAAATGCCAGGATGGCACCAAACCCCCCAAAAATGACCCCTTTTTGGAAAGTAGAAACCCCTAGGAATTTAAAAAGAGGCATTTGTCCTTCCACTTCACTGCGAGCAATTCTTCATTTTTCAAGCAGGTGTTTTCCCCCCGTTCTAAGACGGGTATTTACAAGCCGATTAGGTCACACGGTGCCACATGTGTCCTGTCATGTACCGCTTGGCGGTATCTCTAGCAACCCACAGGACAGAATTCCCCAGGGCGCGGGGTCTAAGTCCCAGTCTGCTTATTCACCAGGGCCCCGGATGGTGGGGATGGACTTGGAGCAGACTGTGACCAGGTCGCGGCCCCTGAGTGCACCCGCCTGTGGTAGAGGGAACCGCCAGAGGTATGCACTGGGAGAGAGCCTGATGTGAAGAGGCGGATATACCTGGGCATCAGTGACCGGATCCGTGCAGGATGGATGAACGGATGGATGGCAGGGTAGTGTAGCGTAGTCAGACGGGCCAGGTCGGTAACAGCGGAGACTGAACGGTACAGAGCAGCAGACAGAGAGTAGTCGGGTCACACGCCAGGTTCAGCAACAGGAGGTCAGATGATCAGGGGTATACAGGAGGCCAGGGATCAGAGCAGGAGAAGGTCAGCAGAGGTCAGGATCAAGCAGGGTCGGTAACAAGGTCAATCAGCAGGCAAAACGAGCAGGAACAGATAATAAGACCATACGGCAATGTGAGTCTGTGCAGGGCTGGTTTAAACAGTGCGCCCTGCACTGTCAGTGGTGCCAGGTGAGCGATTGCGAGTGTGCATGCGTGGCCGCTGCCGTTGCCATGGCTGCCTAGGTCCTAGTGCCTGCTGGTTAAAGTGTATCGGCGTTCTGTGCATGCGCAGACCCGCGCGCTGCCGCGATCCCTGACATGTCCATTCCAAGATTGTACAAATGTCTAAATAGTGGCATGCTTGAATAAAAATTGTCCACGTATAAGTGGTAACCCATATGGCAAAAGGATGACACCAAGTCCCAAACTATCTTGCCACTGCTCCCCATGTAGTCTGAGCATCCGGGGGGCTCCACGTGACTATCTTTTCCCTCGTAAATCCAAAACTTATATGTATAGCCTGTTGCCCTCTCACAGGTCTTATACATCTTGACCCCATATCTGGCACGCCTGCTGGGGAGAAATTGTTTGAATGCAAGGCGGCCAGAAAACTTAATGAGGGACTCATCAACGCAGATGTTTTGCTGGGGAGTATAGAAATCTGAAAATTTCTGGTTAAGGTGATTTATGAGGGGCTGAATTTTGTGGAGCCGGTCAAATTCAGGGTCACTCCAAGGACGTCAGTGTGTGTTGTAGTTGAAATGCATAAAATGCATTATACTCTCATATCTATGCCTGGTCATGGCAGCACGGGCATATGATGAATCGGGTCTGTGGACCAACACAACTGCAATTAATTTTTTAGTAATGCCCATGTTGAGGGTTAGGCCCAAAAAAATTTAAATTCGGAAACCGTAATGGGCTTTCATATGAATGGTCTGGCAAGGTTTGAATTTGGGTTGGCGGCGTTAAACTGTTGTGCATATAAATTGCTTTGATCCACAATCAATGCATACAGATCTTCTGTGAAAAACAGCTCCAAAAAATCAAAGGGAGTATTTAAATTTGCTGTTTCCACCTGAATTCTGGGTTGGACAGTGAATGGGGGAAATACAGGTGCTGCAGAATTTGTGGGCTTATGCAATTCCCCAAATGAATCCAAAACATTATATACAATAATTATTAACAATAATCGCTCCAAACAATAATCCGTGAAGAATAATACGTGAAAAATAATAATAACCATCCCTTATGACTAAGTCTCGGATGTGACGAAACGCATCAAGGGAAGTGACGTCGGACGCACAGGAGAGGAACCGGAAGTGGCGCAGCGGCCATCTTAGAGACTGGAACCGCATGTCAAACACTCTGGAAGCTGCTCGGCAACCCTCTGAAGTTTGAGGCATGGGAAAAAATGCTTTCTAACTCATGTTACATTGTAAGCAGATTTATTAAAGTTGTATTTTTATTAAACACTATATATTGCATTTATATATTACCTGCACGAATACCTTGGAGTCCTTGGGAAGGTTCTGTTATACCATGAGGACATTCAGGATGGTATGGTGATTGATATCCTAAGGAATACGCTTCAGGAGTGGAGGAGAGGGGAGGAAGTGTGGTGATGCTGATTCTCACTATATTATAAGGCATGTTTATTTTGATCTTCTGGTAAGGGTATATATGCCTTGTACAGTAGAAGTGTACACTGGTGTGATCACTAGCATTGTTGTATTCACAGAGTGAAGCACCATCACTTATTTTGCACAGTGTTCACTTATTTTTACCACTATTTTTCCACTATATGAATTTTTGCACCTATTTTAAAGTGGTATGAATATATTGGGAAGACAATGATTTATGAATTTTGTTATTAAGATAATACACTATCTGAGTTTCTCTTTTTTTGAGGTATTCTCTGTTCTATTGAGAGCCAGTGGAAGGGCTCAGCATCAACGGATCTGTTAAGTTGGATTGTGGACACTTTTTTATTTTTAATTTTTATTTTGAAATGACATTCACTATTACTATTTTTGAAGTGACATTCTCTAGAAGTGACTTTGGTGGTTATTTATTATTTTTCACCTATTATTCTTCACGGCTTATTGTTTGGAGCGATTATTGTTAATAATTATTGTATATATTGTTTTGGATTTATTTGGAGAATTGCACATAGTTCTCACATCGCATTTGGTGGGTAGATTTATTCACATATTAGAGATTCTATATGGTTATAAGCACTTTCAAGGGTGAAAGTTTTTTCTATTATGTGATAAGGTATTTTAGATAAGCTTTAGAGATGAGCGAATCGAACTTGGCGAAGTGGAATTCGTTTCGAATATTAGGAAAAATTCGATTCGCGCCGAATCCGAAAATTAGCAGACTTCGGATGCGCGAATCGAAATTTTTCCAAAAATGGCGGCGACATGTGTGGCGACGGAGCGGGGATCTCTGGGAAGGCGCGCAGACAAGGCGCGCTGACCCATAATGCATTCATTCATGACATGTGATCGCATTAGCCAATCAGCAGCCAGCCAGCACTGTGTAATGGTGGAGCTATAAATTGCGGCCATCTTACAATTCTCCATTCGGTCATTCAAGAGAGACAGACCTCTCTGTATTAGGGACAGAGTTAGGGCCACAGATACTTTAGGGACACAGAATTGATACTTAGGGACACAGAATTGTTACTCAGGGACACAGAATTGTTACTCAGGGACACAGAACTGTTACTCAGGGACACAGAATTGTTACTCAGGGACAGACACAGAATTGTTACTGAGGGACACAGAATTGTTACTGAGGGACACAGAATTGTTACTGAGGGACACAGAATTGTTACTCAGGGACACAGAACTGTTACTCAGGGACACAGAACTGTTACTCAGGGACAGACACAGAATTGTTACTGAGGGACACAGAATTGTTACTGAGGGACACAGAATTGTTACTGAGGGACACAGAATTGTTACTCAGAGACAGACACAGAATTGTTACTGAGGGACACAGAACTGTTACTCAGGGACACAGAACTGTTACTCAGGGACACAGAATTGTTACTCAGGGACAGACACAGAATTGTTACTGAGGGACACAGAATTGTTACTGAGGGACACAGAATTGTTACTCAGGGACAGACACAGAATTGTTACTGAGGGACACAGAATTGTTACTGAGGGACACAGAATTGTTACTCAGGGACAGACACAGAATTGTTACTGAGGGACACAGAATTGTTACTGAGGGACACAGAATTGTTACTCAGGGACACAGAATTGTTACTCAGGGACACAGAACTGTTACTCAGGGACACAGAATTGTTACTCAGGGACACAGAACTGTTACTCAGGGACACAGAATTGTTACTCAGGGACAGACACAGAATTGTTACTGAGGGACACAGAATTGTTACTGAGGGACACAGAATTGTTACTCAGGGACACAGAATTGTTACTCAGGGACACATAACTGTTACTCAGGGACACAGAATTGTTACTCAGGGACAGACACAGAATTGTTACTGAGGGACACAGAATTGTTACTGAGGGACACAGAATTGTTACTGAGGGACACAGAATTGTTACTCAGGGACAGACACAGAATTGTTACTGAGGGACACAGAATTGTTACTGAGGGACACAGAATTGTTACTCAGGGACACAGAATTGTTACTCAGGGACACAGAATTGTTACTCAGGGACACAGAACTGTTACTCAGGGACACAGAATTGTTACTCAGGGACACAGAACTGTTACTCAGGGACACAGAATTGTTACTCAGGGACAGACACAGAATTGTTACTGAGGGACACAGAATTGTTACTCAGGGACACAGAATTGTTACTGAGGGACACAGAATTGTTACTGAGGGACACAGAATTGTTACTCAGGGACACAGAATTGTTACTGAGGGACACAGAATTGTTACTCAGGGACACAGAACTGTTACTCAGGGACACAGAATTGTTACTCAGGGACAGACACAGAATTGTTACTGAGGGACACAGAATTGTTACTGAGGGACACAGAATTGTTACTCAGGGACACAGAATTGTTACTCAGGGACACAGAACTGTTACTCAGGGACACAGAATTGTTACTCAGGGACAGACACAGAATTGTTACTGAGGGACACAGAATTGTTACTGAGGGACACAGAATTGTTACTCAGGGACAGACACAGAATTGTTACTGAGGGACACAGAATTGTTACTGAGGGACATAGAATTGTTACTCAGGGACACAGAATTGTTACTCAGGGACACAGAACTGTTACTCAGGGACACAGAATTGTTACTCAGGGACAGACACAGAATTGTTACTGAGGGACACAGAATTGTTACTGAGGGACACAGAATTGTTACTCAGGGACAGACACAGAATTGTTACTGAGGGACACAGAATTGTTACTGAGGGACACAGAATTGTTACTGAGGGACACAGAATTGTTACTCAGGGACAGACACAGAATTGTTACTGAGGGACACAGAATTGTTACTGAGGGACACAGAATTGTTACTGAGGGACACAGAATCGTTACTCAGGGACACAGAATCATTGAATTAAAGAGTATGTCAGACAACACGCAGAGGAGTGTCAGAGGAGGCCATCTTTTAGGAGCGAGCAGACGTGGCAGCAGAGGAAGGGGTCGAGGCAGCACTAGTCGCAGCCAGAGGCCAGTGCTCCCGGTGTCATCCAGCGGTCGTGTCTCCACCGACAACCCTGCCGTCATCGATTGGTTGGCTCGGTCGTCTTCCTCTTCCCAGGTCACCTCTGACACCTACAGCCAACGGTCGGTGGGTACGTCAGACACAACCGTTAGTTGGCATGGCCCGGGAGCAAGCCCACTGAAATCACGTGTCCTCTACCTGCCCCTGTCCTTTGGTGTTCCCTCACCAAGCGTAGTATCGCATGCTGTGGGCTCAGCCCCACTGTACAGTGAGGAAGAGCTAACAGAGGGCGGTCAGGAACGGGGGGAGACATCCGCCTCTTCAGCAGCCAGGCGAAGAAGTACTGGCGAGGAGAGTGGCTCGGTAGCCGGTCTAGAGACAGGTCTGTCTCCTGACCCACACGCAGCCGAGGGGGCTAGTAGTGAGGCGGAGACCCTAATTGATGATGATGAGGCTGATCGCACTTGGCAGCCTCGTCGTCATGTCATGGAAATTTTGTATTGTTGGTCGAACTTTAAATGTGTCATATATGAGTGTTATTCATATGTCTCTCGTGTGGCTTAATTAAAGCTCTGAAGGCTGCAATTGGGCCATGCACATGTACAATGTATGTATTACAGTACTCAGCTTGGTAATGGATGAGATGGCAGATCTGCGCTTATAGACCGGCGTGTATACCACCACAGCATTCGATGCGAATGCTGCTGTCAGTAGACCGTGGGCCTGTATCCACATATCAGCAGCATAGTACCACGTGGGCTTCATAACGCAAGGCGCAAGCGGTGTGAACTCCACGTGTAGGCTTATGCATATCTTACAACCCATTACTAATCTGAACTGTATCTTGGATGGATGTGTTTTAATAAAGATGGTATCGGGCCCATCCAGGTACAGACTGATATTTTTAGGAGATGCTTGTGCAGAGAATTTACATACCAATAGAAGCTAGTAGGACAGGAAATATGACCTCAGATGGCTCATGGGGGGGAAGGGGAGGAAGTCTGCTGACCTCAGAAGACTCATGGGGGAGGACCAGTGATAGATAATAGGAAAGGCTATGCTCCAATTGGAATGTACATCCTGTGTATAGGCAATCCCCATTGCATTGTTCGGTGGGAGGGGATTGACTTTATTCATGTGGGGGGCATGTGTGTATTTTTAATAAAACAGAGAGCTGAGCCTGAAGCCGGCCCTTATGTGAATTGCAACACCAGCCTTAGAGTGTCGTGTGATCATTCTAGGGTAACGGAGCTCCATCACCCACATTTCAACAGAACCAAAGTATTTGGATGGGCAGGAATCGTGTAGTTTAGCTGCAGTCGTGGTAAGCGAGATTCGCACAGCTTTATGGGGGATTTCTGCGCATCCAACTGCGAGTACTCACGGTAAGGAGAAATTTGTTAAAGCGAATTTCCAAGACAGTTTGGCGAGCCTGGTGGATACTAACGCGTATTCTTGCGTAGCTAACCAAGAACGAGGGGGGAATGAACTATCATGAACTAGCAAAAAGTATGCCGGCACATTTCAGGTCTCTCTGCCATTAAGAGGATCGCTTTTTGCGTGTTCGTGTGGCTGATTTCGCTCTCTGTTAGCTAACAAGAAATACCGCTTAACAAGGACCTCGTTTTTTGTCCTAAACTCTTGATTTGTGGGTGAAAGACAAGGGTTTGTCTCTGCGGAGAGCAGCAGAGGGGTGGGTTTGGTTGGCTGGATTTGGTCAAGTTTAAAAATCTTCCAACCAAAAATTAAACGGGTATATGTTTTAGTGGGTAAAAGTTGTTGCATAGTGTTAGGTAAGTATTTGTGGGCTGTAGGTACTGTGGTAATTGCTTTACCCCCTCCACGTGAGGTAATTATTACAGTGCTGAAAGGCTTAGGTTAATTGTTAACTGTTGTAAGATCTCTGTGTGTATGTAGTCTGTACAATGTTTTGTGGTACTACTGCTCCCAGCAAGCATGCAGCAGGGGGTCCTTTCTGTTACATGTGCATGTTAGTGTGATATGTTGGTGTTTTATGTCCGTTCTGTGATTGTGCCCAAATTGTGTTGTATGTGTGCTTCATATTGTTGTGTAATTGTCCAGTGTATGTTCTGTCTAAAAGTCTGTTTTATATAACAGGTTAGAGGCAATTTTGAGGCTAGAGTCTGCCGTGTGCTTCCCTGTGGGGGGGCCATTCTAGTGTTACCATGTGCTTCCCTGTGGGGGGTAATTCTAGTATCTGCCATGTGCTCCTCTGTGGGGGGTCATCTTCTTGACTAACCACATGGACTCCTTTTGTTTGGTGGCCATTTTGTTGGCTACCATGTGCTTTCCCTGTTGGTGGCCATTTTGTTGACTACCATATGTGCAGTAATCTCTATGCAATGTGTAAACAGCTTTCTATATGCATTTGACCCATATTGTGTTTTTAATCCAAATTTTTTTACAGTTTCATTTGTTTGCTTTTAGCTTTAAATTTGCATATTGCCAGCCAATTTAAAGTATGTTAAGTGAGTTTTCCCTCACGTGTTCCACATTTAGTGAGCGCAGTGAAGTCTGGGTTTTTGCACATAGATTTCTTGTATAGTGATTATGTTTTTCTTGTGTTTTTCCTGTTAAAAGTAGTTCCTTATTGTAAAGCGGGTTTGTTTTAAGCTGCTGTGTCGCGTGTTTCACGTCCAGCAGACTTTTTGTGTAAACGGTTTTAGGTGGTTGCAGTGAAGATTGCGTGTGTAACGTGGATCGTTTAGCGGTGCTGATAGGAGTGATTTTTGCGTCAGCAACAAGGTTACTTTTGGCGCAGTTTTTCGGTTTACCTCTGTGTAATTGTTTTACTGTGAAACGTCCCGTGTTTTTCATAAGGATCCACTTTGTCCTTTTTAACAGTTTTTCAGGTTGAAAAGGGTTTTTTTCTGTGTGTATTAGGAAAGTTTTTTCTTTACACAAATTTCCTAAAGGTCAGGTAGTAGGTTTCTGCCCAACCAGTGACCCCTAAGTAACATCCAAGAACCCCTCTTTTTGTTTTGACTTGTGTTAGCTACTGTGTGCAGGGAGAGAAAAGCCACTTTCATCATTGTGCGGTGTGGCCTGCCAAACACAGTGGGTGATGAGAGCCACATAAATTACGCTGTGCGAGTGGGCGGTCCAGGGAAGTCCTGGTTACCACAAACACTTCGGGTGGTCAGGATCACATAAATTACGCTGTGCTGGGAAAGTGGTGGAATCAGGCCTCTCGGTAGGATCCCACCGAGTGCTCCAGGGGGTAAACAGGTACCCGGACGCGGGATATATACCAGTGACTAGTCACGATGGGCAGTAGTCAGTCCATGAAGAGAGAGGGGGAACCAGCCCTCTTCAGGGTAAGGACAGCTGCACAACTGATGAAGGTGAGTTTGGGGGGGAAGTCTACAGAACCCCTCAAAAGGTGGAATAAATGGTCGAAGGGTACCAGATGGGAAATTCCCCGGGAAGGTACATTTGACGCATGGAGGTGGGAAAAATTCATCTCTGAATTTGAACCACGGATGCAGGCGTCAGAACTAGAGATCGCACAGCTATGGCTTCACAGGTCAATCCGATTAGGGAGGCAGGGCATACATAAACTGGTGTCTGTCCGGAAGAACCAGGTGATGTATACCTGGCCTCCAGAGGGAATAAAACAGGAGGATCCGGTGTCAGAGGTGGAGGAAGCTCTTTCAGGGCTGACTCTACTAAGGCAGGCAGGATCAGGGTCTGCTGGGGTTCCCCAACAACCAACAGTGGCTGAGATAAGTATAACTGCACCTGTCTCTTCTGCTAGTGACGTCACTCTTGATGTACCTTCTGTGTCTTCTGTATCTATGCCTCAGCCTCTGCCTCTACCTCTCCCTTCTCCCTGCTTCACCCCAGCTCCTTCTGTTTCCAACTATGAAGCCTTCTCAACAACCGATTTGCAGACTATCTGTGAATCAAGGGGAATAGACACCCGGTTAAGAAACAGGGCAGATTGCATCAAAGCGCTACGAACCACTGATCAGACCCCTGCCCCCCAGCTATACCCTGATCTGAGGGACCTCAAACCTGAAGGTGCAGTAAGCGAGGTGGTTAATCTAAGCCCACCGATGAAGCTGGGCCAGCCCTTGCACTCTTCCCGGACCGAGGCCTATCCAGTCAGGGTGCAGCAATTTGAAGGTCCTCCCAATGCACGGGGGGAACGGACTTTAGGGGAACGGGTAGTTTGGCATGTCCCCTTCACCCCGGCAGAGATCCGCACTATTGTGGCTGAGCTCCCGGACTATCGAGTCAATCCGAGAGGATTTGCTCGAATGTTTGGACAAAACCAGTTCAGCTATGGTATGAGCGGGTCAGATTGTGCACAGATCCTACGGGCAAAGGTGGGCATGGAAGTGGCCAGTACAGTGATTGCAGGGTGCTCTATAACCACGCATGAGGAGATGACTTCAGGGGGCAAAGAGTTCTGTACACAGCTAAAGGCAAAGCTTCCAGAAATGTATGGTGCTACCTCTACTACGGACATGATGAAGCTCACCCAGGGTCCTAATGAGGAAAGCGCCTGCTTCTGGCGCCGTCTCAAGCAGACGGCACTGGATGCGGATCTGGAAGTTGGACCTGATGCTCCAACTGAAGGGGTAAAGGTGACCGCGACGCACATTCTGTTGCGGGCCAAATTTTTGGAAGGCATCGATACTAAAATTCGGGAAAGGCTGGTTCTGGCCCGACCCGAATATAATGAGATGTCTATCCCTGCTATCCTTTCCACTCTTGCGGCAATAGAGAGGGAAATGGATAGAAGAAAACAAGACAAGGCCAAAGTTCTTATGTCCCAGACCCCACACGAAAAACCAAGGGATCTGGGTCACAGGAAGGATAGGCCCCCACCCAGGTGCTTCCAGTGCCACCAAACAGGGCACATGAGGAGGAGCTGTCCCCAATTACCTAAAGGTCGGTGGCAGTTCATTCCTGATGAGTCCTCCGCCCCTATGACCACCATGGTAAGTAACTCCTATGAATTCTCATAGGAAGTTGACAAATCGGTGTCGGCCCAGATCCATCTTTTTCTAGAGGAATTAAAATATCCCCTCCCTTGCCTCACTGACACCGGTGCAGCAAGAACGGTCCTGCGAAAACAGGACATCCAAGGCAAGGTACCCCTCTCAGGGGAAAGCCCTCCTAACCCCTACTAACCTCACTATCAAACGATGCACTATTCTTAACCCAGCTTCTCTTCTTCCTGTGTCGGAAGATGAGAAGGGGGGGGAGGACAGCAATGACAGTGCTGAATTTTGCAACACGACTAACAATACTAACACCTCTTCTGCTAACATGTCTTCTTTGTCCACTACTAACCTCTCTTCCAAAGGACACGACTGCATTTCTTTGGTGGAACTGGAGTCAGCGGCGACACACCCCATATCACCCCGAGAATAGCGGTAAGGTTGAACGTCTTCCGATACCCAAAAACCTTGGCCTGAGTGTCTCCCCATTGCCCCCTATTCCATCCGGAATGCCCCTCGGCAACCACATGGGCTGTCACCCTACGAGGTGTTGTTTGGGGGACCTCCCAAAACAGGGTTGTACTTTCCTCAACAGTTGTCGTCTTTGCATTCACAGCTTACAGGTTATGTGCAATCTCTGCAATGGGAGCTACAGAAGATACACCATCGGGTTCGCGAATCGCTCCCCGATCCAAATGCAATAACAGGTGTTCTTTCTATTGAGCCAGGTGATTGGGTCGTCCTAAAGAAACATCAAAGAACCGGACTCGAGCCACGGTTCACCGGACCATACCAAGTCCAGCTGACGACACCTACCTCACTCAAACTCGAGGGACGAGACAACTGGGTGCACGCAAGCCACTGCAAGAAGCTTTTCAGCTACACCAGAGAATGAGGGGTGTCATTTTCCTTTTTCTTTTTGTTTGTATGTCATACATGTGTGTGAACGGAGGAAAAGACGGCAGATACCCCAACCTTTTATTTAAAATGCACCTGCGTTTAGCCAGAACCGCCAACAAAACCAACTGTTGGGTATGCTCAAAGCCCCCACCCAGTCATCACATGTCCGCAATGGCCGCTGTTCATGCCCTATATGACATCCGCGTCGGCATGAAAAAGCAAGGGACCCCTGGTCAGCCCCCACGTAGACATTTGTCGGTAGAACTTAATGACACATTTTTAGCAGGTAACATCAGTTTCAGCACCAATATTAGCTCTAGCTCCTGTAGGGCCCTCACCAGTCCATTATGGGTAACTGGGCAGCTAGGCAGCCCTCAGGTGTGCTTTAACATCAGCTTTGGCACAGGTAACAAGTTTGTTGGGACTACCACCTGCGAGGGAGGTATAACTGTCAATCTGACTAACCAGACTTCCCTTCTGAGTAACCACACTGACCGACCAGACCACGTGTGTTGGAAGGACGGATGTGATGTGCAGACTGAGGGAGCAATCCCCCAGTCTGTGCAACTGTTGCTCAGTGCCAGAGGCCGAACGAGGAACTCCTCCTGTTCTGCTCTGACAGGTCCATACTATTTTCTGTGTGGTTCGGCAGCCTATAGAACATTTCCCCAGAACGCGAAAGGTTCGTGTGCCCTCATAAAGCTAGTCCCCGCATCCTATGTAGTGATGGATCATGAAGAGTTGATGGTCCACAAGATGGTAACGATGGCAGGGAGAGTTCGCAGGGAACTGTTCTCTGAGGGCGACCAGGCATGGGCTTGGTTCCCCTCATGGACAGGATGGGGAATAGAACTTATGAAGCGCCTGAACAATTTTTCTGTCATCGTGGATAGTATGTTTAACGAGACCGTAGAGGCTGTCAGAGAAATTGCCCAAGAACAACGGCAGATGGGAATTTTAGTGCTTCAGGAGAAGATGGCCCTTGATTATCTTTTAGCCACCAAAGGGGGGTTCTGTGAGTTCATCGGAGAGGATTGTTGTACTTGGATAGAAGACACCGATGACAAGGTCCAGGCCCATATGGACAAAGTTAGTGAACTACAGGGAAAAGCTAGAGCTATAGCTAGTGAGGGTTGGAATCCGTTCAAGGGTTTGGGAGGATTGGGAGATTTCCTGTTCTCCATCGGATCTTGGTTGAAGGAAGTGGGAGTGTATATCCTGATGCTTCTCTTTTTCATCTGCCTTTTATATGCCGCGGTGAGATGTTCCTGTTGCCTCATCGACCGTGTAAGCCAAGCTCGGGCAGACGACCACATCTCCATGCCCGCTCCTGGGATCCCACTCCAACCACTGATCGGAGGAAGACCTCACCAACCATCCACCTTCTCTACAGATTACGTCCTGGCTTCCCTCTAATTTATCTCTCTGAAGACCACATTCTCCAAGACCTTCAAGCAAGCTTCAAGCCTCATCATGGTTTGTGTCTGCGATTTGGAAAACTGTCTGGGTCGAGACCAGCCTTGTGTGGCCCCGTCTGCAGGGGCAATTTGAGAATCTATTGCTGGATCTCCCCAGACCACCGTAGGATCACAAGCTTTATTCATACCACAAGTCTGTTTGTGGTTTTTGCAAGAGCCTTCCTGTAGTGAAGGTTCCAACGCTGTTGAGGATCATCGCTTCAATCAAGCCTGTTTGCGTCGAGTCTGCGTCGGGTCTTGTTGTTTCAGGTACCCCGTGGAGCTTTATTCTCAGGGACAACTACAGGAACTCTTTGAAGTTTGAGACTACACCCATCAAGCTGAAGAAGATCAAGAAGGGACACGAGGAGAATATGATAAAACAGGAGGGAATGTCATGGAAATTTTGTATTGTTGGTCGAACTTTAAATGTGTCATATATGAGTGTTATTCATATGTCTCTCGTGTGGCTTAATTAAAGCTCTGAAGGCTGCAATTGGGCCATGCACATGTACAATGTATGTATTACAGTACTCAGCTTGGTAATGGATGAGATGGCAGATCTGCGCTTATAGACCGGCGTGTATACCACCACAGCATTCGATGCGAATGCTGCTGTCAGTAGACCGTGGGCCTGTATCCACATATCAGCAGCATAGTACCACGTGGGCTTCATAACGCAAGGCGCAAGCGGTGTGAACTCCACGTGTAGGCTTATGCATATCTTACAACCCATTACTAATCTGAACTGTATCTTGGATGGATGTGTTTTAATAAAGATCGTATCAGGCCCATCCAGGTACAGACTGATATTTTTAGGAGATGCTTGTGCAGAGAATTTACATACCAATAGAAGCTAGTAGGACAGGAAATATGACCTCAGATGGCTCATGGGGGGGAAGGGGAGGAAGTCTGCTGACCTCAGAAGACTCATGGGGGAGGACCAGTGATAGATAATAGGAAAGGCTATGCTCCAATTGGAATGTACATCCTGTGTATAGGCAATCCCCATTGCATTGTTCGGTGGGAGGGGATTGACTTTATTCATGTGGGGGGCATGTGTGTATTTTTAATAAAACAGAGAGCTGAGTCTGAAGCCGGCCCTTATGTGAATTGCAACACCAGCCTTAGAGTGTCGTGTGATCATTCTAGGGTAACGGAGCTCCATCACCCACATTTCAACAGAACCAAAGTATTTGGATGGGCAGGAATCGTGTAGTTTAGCTGCAGTCGTGGTAAGCGAGATTCGCACAGCTTTATGGGGGATTTCTGCGCATCCAACTGCGAGTACTCACGGTAAGGAGAAATTTGTTAAAGCGAATTTCCAAGACAGTCATCAGGCTATTTCTTCCGCATCATCAGGAGAAGAGGGTGCCAGCTTGGCAGCGAGCAAAACAGTCGGTGGGTTGCCCAGGAGGCAGCAGGGTCGCAGCAGTGTCAGTGGAGGCAAACGGCCACGGAGTAGAGCACCAGCTCCACTGCAGCCTACCACCACGGCCAGTAGTGGTGCCGGTGTGCACGGAGGAAGTAGCAGTCAGCCAGTGAGGAGTAGCGGGGGCAAAGTTTCCTACTCGGCGGTGTGGCAATTTTTCGTCAAGCCGCCCGAGGAAGTAAACGTAGCCGTATGTTGACTATGTGGCCAGAAAGTCAAGCGTGGCCAGGGGGCCCATGTTGGGACTACAGCGTTGCGTCACCATATGCAGCGTCGCCATTCGGTGGCCTGGGAAAACCGTGATAAAGATACGGCGGTTCTGCCTGCCCCAGCCCCCGCTCCATCACCCGCTCCGTTACTTGCTCCGTCACCCGACGTCAATCGCCCTCTATCAGCCAGTCAAGGCTCCAACACCTCTGCTGAGGGGAGTTGTCGCTCGTTGGCATCTTCCGCTCGTTCAGATGCTCCTTCTCCTGCTACTCCTCTTCACGGATTCCGTCAGCAGTCTTTCTTGGAATCCGTTTCCAAGAGACAACAGTTTGCGAGCACGCACCCGACGGTGCAGAAGCTGAACGTCCTCCTGTCCAAGTTGCTGGTGCTGCAGTCCCTCCCTTTCCAAGTGGTGGACTCAGCACCTTTCCGAGAAATGATGGCTTGTGCCGAGCCGCGGTGGAGAGTGCCAAGCCGGCATTTCTTCACCAAAAAGGCAGTGCCAGCCCTGCATTCACATGTAGAAGAGATGGTGGGCCAGTCTTTGAGCATGTCGGTCTCTGCCAAAGTGCACGGCAGCGCCGACGTGTGGAGCTGTAACTACGGTCAGGGACAGTACATGTCATTTACGGCCCACTGGGTGAACGTGGTGCCGGCACAGCCGCACCAGCAACTTGGACAGGTCACGCCGCTTTTGCCTCCACGTTTGCACGTCCTTGGTCCAGCAAAGATGTCCGCCTCTACCACCTCTTCTTCCGCCGTGTCCTCAGCCGCCACCCCCGTGCCAAGTCCCATTACCCGACCGGCATATCACATGTGCAGGGCGCAACGGTGTCACGCTGTGCTGCACCTGGTATGCCTTGGCGAACGTAGTCACACAGGGGAGGAACTTCTGAGTGTAATGAACAGAGAAATCGACAGATGGCTGTCTCCGCGCAAACTGAAAATCGGAACCATGTTGACCGACAACGGAAAGAACATGGTGTCTGCTCTGCGTCAAGGAAGGTTGTGCCATGCGCCATGCATGGCTCACGTGTTCAATCTGGTTGTCAAGCGGTTCCTAAAATCCACCATCCCACTGCAAGACATCCTTAAAATGTCACTTAAACTTTGCATGCATTTCAGCCATTCCTACACCGCAAAGCACACCCTCCTTGAGCTGCAGCGGCAGAACGGAATTCCACAGCATCGCCTGATCTGCGACGTTGCAACAAGGTGGAATTCAACCCTACATATGTTAGACCGCCTTTACGAACAGCGAAAGGCCATCACCGATTTCCTGATGTTACAAGCGGATAAAGGTACTCCCCTGTGTAACTTAGATGTCAGCCATTGGCAGCTCATGCGTGACACCTGCCGCTTGCTCAGGCCCTTTGAGGAGGCCACGCTATTCGTGAGTCGGCAGGACTATGGGATGAACGACGTCATTCCTCTGTTGCACGTCCTGGAACAAATGCTAATGTTAACAATGGCTGGTCAGGGTGCGGTAGACGTGGCGCACAGATCTCAACGCCACATGACCCCTGTGGGGGCAGGACAGGAAGAAGAGGAGGAGGTAGAGGAGGACATTGGTGCTCAGGAATTATTGAGTGAAATGGGTGGTTTTTCCACTCAGTGGACAGGAGTGGAGGAGCAGGAGCATCTGGTAGAGGAGGAGGAGGAGACAGAGGACCCAGACGCACCGTGGCAGTATGCTGTGGAGATGGAGGCAGGGAGTCCCTCGCATTCCTTGGCACAAATGGCCCATAGCATGCTCGGTTGCTTGCATAGCGACAGCCGAATAATAACCATCAGACAGAGGGATGACTTTTGGCTGTCCACCTTGTTGGACCCTCGCTACCGTTCAAAAATGGTGGCCTTTTTCACACCTGCTGAGAGGGAGGCCAAAATAACGTACTATAAAAACCACCTATGTAGTCAGTTGGTCTCTGCCTTTCTGCGCCAACGTCCATCCTCAGACACTGTGGGCCCTGTGCGCTCGCGTTCCGCTGCCATGGCAGCAGGGGAGGGGTGGGGTGGTAGGAGCAGTGGCAGCTCCACCAGCAGCGGCTGCCTCAGTCTGCAGTCGATGATGAGTAGCTTTCTTCACCAGCGCAGTGAGGAAACTACTAACCAGCCGCAGCAGCAGCAGCATCAGGTGGACCTGGAGCAGGACCTCAAACAACAGGCTTGGGCCTACTTGGACAGCACCCTGCCAACCGAGGTAGACAATCCCCTTGACTACTGGGCAACGAAACTTGACCTTTGGCCCCAACTAGCTGAATTTGCCCTTGAAAGGCTGTCATGCCCGGCCAGTAGCGTGGCATCGGAGCGCGTGTTTAGTGCGGCAGGAGGTATTGTAACTCCGCGGAGGACACGACTGTCCACCCAAAGTGTGGAGAGACTCACGTTTGTGAAAATGAATCAGGCGTGGATTAGTCTGGATTTCAAACCACCAGTTCCTGACACAACTGACTAAATCCGCCATGAATCATGCCCCAAACATGTTATTATTTTTAACATAGGCCTCTGTATGGCCTTCAATTTAAGCTGCTTACGCTTCGCCACTCTGCCATGGGCCCCTGTACCGCCTCCTCTTGCTGCTGCCAGGTCCAGAGTGTGTCATGGGTCCCTGTACGGCCTCCCATTGCTGCTGTCTCCATCGCCACACTCTGCCATGTGCCACTTTCAGGTCTCCTCACACTGCTGGTGGGTTCCATTTTGTCATAGGGTGCTGGCAGATTACGGGCCTCCCATTGCTGCTGCCAGGCCCGTAATCTGCCATGGGCCCCCGTACCGCCTCCTCATGCTGCTGCCAGGCCCGTAATCTGTCATGGGTCCCTGTACGGCCTCCCATTGCTGCTGTCTCCATCGCCACACTCTGCCATGTGCCACTTTCAGGTCTCCTCACACTGCTGGTGGGTTCCATTTTGTCATAGGGTGCTGGCAGATTACGGGCCTCCCATTGCTGCTGCCAGGCCCGTAATCTGTCATGGGCCCCTGTACCGCCTCCTCATGCTGCTGCCAGGCCCGTAATCTGTCATGGGTCCCTGTACGGCCTCCCATTGCTGCTGTCTCCATCGCCACACTCTGCCATGTGCCACTTTCAGGTCTCCTCACACTGCTGGTGGGTTCCATTTTGTCATAGGGTGCTGGCAGATTACGGGCCTCCCATTGCTGCTGCCAGGCCCGTAATCTGTCATGGGCCCCTGTACCGCCTCCTCATGCTGCTGCCAGGCCTGTAATCTGTCATGGGTCCCTGTACGGCCTCCCATTGCGATGTACTTTCTCCATCGCCACACTCTGCCATGTGCCACTTTCAGGTCTCCTCACACTGCTGGTGGGTTCCATTTTGTCATAGGGTGCTGGCAGATTACGGGCCTCCCATTGCTGCTGCCAGGCCCGTAATCTGCCATGGGCCCCCGTACCGCCTCCTCATGCTGCTGCCAGGTCCAGAGTCTCTCATGGATCCCTGTATGGCCTCCCATTGCTGCTGTCTCCATCGCCACACTCTGCCATGTGCCACTTTCAGGTCTCCTCACACTGCTGGTGGGTTCCATTTTGTCATAGGGTGCTGGCAGATTACGGGCCTCCCATTGCTGCTGCCAGGTCCGTAATCTGTCATGGGCCCCTGTACCGCCTCCTCATGCTGCTGCCAGGTCCAGAGTCTCTCATGGGTCCCTGTACGGCCTCCCATTGCTGCTGTCTCCATCGCCACACTCTGCCATGTGCCACTTTCAGGTCTCCTCACACTGCTGGTGGGTTCCATTTTGTCATAGGGTGCTGGCAGATTACGGGCCACCCATTGCTGCTGCCAGGCCCGTAATCTGCCATGGGCCCCCGTACCGCCTCCTCATGCTGCTGCCAGGCCCGTAATCTGTCATGGGTCCCTGTACGGCCTCCCATTGCTGCTGTCTCCATCGCCACACTCTGCCATGTGCCACTTTCAGGTCTCTTCACACTGCTGGTGGGTTCCATTTTGTCATAGGGTGCTGGCAGATTACGGGCCTCCCATTGCTGCTGCCAGGCCCGTAATCTGTCATGGGCCCCTGTACCGCCTCCTCATGCTGCTGCCAGGCCCGTAATCTGTCATGGGTCCCTGTACGGCCTCCCATTGCTGCTGTCTCCATCGCCACACTCTGCCATGTGCCACTTTCAGGTCTCCTCACACTGCTGGTGGGTTCCATTTTGTCATAGGGTGCTGTATGGCCTCCCATTGCTGCTGCCTCCACCGCCACACTGTGGCTCCACACTCTGGTTTTGGCCCCGTGACTGCCCAAATGAGTGAAGTGTGCGGTGATTCTAAGATCGACGGCACTCATCTGCATGTCATACTGACTGACAGTATTATTTTTCTTCCCCAGCAGACTCCAAGGGCATTTAAATTAAGGGTACAGTGTTCTGCACTAATATAAATGCTCTCTGAAGCCTAGAAACACCCTTTTTATAAGTTAATTTCGCAGCGAATATATTCGCCTCGAATCGAATTTATTCCTCGAATTCGCCGAATCAGCCGAATCGAATTTTTGAATACTTCGCTCATCTCTAATAAGCTTAGCATTAGGAGATACCGTATTTACAGTTATATTAGAATTTGTGGGCTGCCAATCGGGATTTGCAAGCACATCCAGAAGGATACTAGGGGCTCTACAGGCCTGTGTGCGAATTCTTGATGACTGTGGGACACTATATGTGCTAGCCACCGCACCAGTTAGTACTGCACTTATGAGACTCGCCACATCATCAAGTGATTCTGCAGTGCTGGTATGTGAAAGACCAAGATGTACTAGGCCGCTAGTGCTCGCCAGTTCACCAAAAGGTAGAGCGGCACTAGTACTGGCACTCTGCTGCATATGAGAGTCATTATGCAATTGTAACATCTCAGCAACCTTGGAACAGGGTCGGTACGCCTGATCTTACAGGGACCTCTTCTCCATCGTCTGAGCTATCTGTCAGGGTGCTGCTGCTGTCTACAGGTTTGTATTCTGAGGCTGATTGTGTCAGTGAGTCTTCCCCTCTCACCTGACATGCTCAGAATCCTGTAGGCCTCTTCACTAGAGTACCTTTCCATTGACATTTTGGCCACTAAATTTATAGGTACCTAGTGCGACTCACAGGAAAAAGAGCACCTGGCTGTCAGGGACAGCTTGAACCGCTACAAAAAAATTTACCGGCAAGTGCTAACAGAGATCAGGCCTAATTCTGCGAGCACTGCAGTTTTGTGTGCAATGTATCAAGTGGCAGTGACCTACTGACAATGCACTTGCTGGGGGAGGGGGGGGTAAGTGTAGAGGCTAAACGCAGGTGCTGGCAGGTGCCGGGGGCTGATCCCGCTAACGCTGTATTTTTGGGGACACTATACTAATGTGAATGCTGGTATAGTGCTGATCTGATCAAAGATATTGATCCATTCAGACACTATACTAGCAATGGAGGTTTATTGTGTATGTGAGCGTGTTCCTGGCAATCAAGGAGTTAAATGTGATTACTGGTATACTGACGGGCAATCTGACGCTATCTGGGAGGGGCGCTAACTGACGCTAACGCTATCTGAAGTCACCGGCGACACTGATACAGTTTTTCAGAAAAAAATCTGTACACTGTACTAATGACACTGGTGTCAGGGCAGTGAAGGGGTTGGGGGGCGATCAAGAAGTTAAATGTGTCCTAAAGTGTTCTAAACTGTAAAAGTCTGCTGCTTTTATTCAGTATGTGTTGATTCTTCTCTCTCTGGGACAGAATGTGCCCAGAGAGAGATGTCATAATTTCCTGTACCTGTGTAACTGTAAACACAGGTACAGGAAGATCTCTGACAGGACAGGGATCGATAATAATCAGGATATCAAATCACGGCACCCGTGGGTCGGGGGGGGTACGCGCATGCCACTGGGCCCTCGAGAACCGGTGGGAGTGCAAATCACGTCTATATATACTTGATTTTGCGCACCCATCCTGCCATGTAGCAGTATTTCTGCTATAGGGCAGTCGGGTAGTGGTTAATCAGTATAAACAATATGTAAACATTGACAATATTAACAATACTATTAACAAGTAATCTGACTGATTTACAAGTAAAATGTGAAGACAACATGACAAAATGTGAAGAAGACTAGGATTATGAAGACATGGAGCACCCAGGGACAGAACAGAAAAGTTCTGCATCTGGCCAGTAGGGGGTTTTAAAGGGGCAATGAACAGAATCTACACCTGCTATATACAAGGCATACCTATACCACTCTCCTTGTACCCACAAAATACTAAATACTGTGCCACAATCGATAGTCTCACAGAAACAAATAAACCTCAAGACAAAGGATTAAGTTAAACATTTCTATTACATATGTTTTTATGGACACAAAAGGGATATTTTTGTCTTAGACACTGGCTGAATTTTGATCCATATATGGGCAGCCTGGTTGTACATGGGTCGATTTACCGATCGACTTCTGTACAACCAGTCCCTAGAAAAATTTCCACTTGATCAACGCTGCCAGCTATGGCCAGCAGCAGTGATCAGTGTATTCTAAAGACAGGGAAGTCTCCCTGCTGCCAGAACACAATACCTCAGCGGGAGTGATTCCCCCATCCACCTTGATTATGTGGAATGGGGGAATCGGCTTTTTTTCTTCTTTTTTTGTAAACCTGCTGGTTGAATGAAAAAAACAATGACTAATGTATTTGCTGCCTTACTGAGCCTACCTTAAAGAAGAAGTTCATTAAAACCAGACAGTGAAAATTAATATTGGAGAGAAAGGAGGTGAGGCTGTACAAACAACAGTGAGACATGACATATATACTTATATCCAGGGTTCACCACCCCAAGAGTGCAAATTGAAAAAAACACACAAAAGAATGGTGTTCAAGGGTGACCCGCCGGTATATGGAAAAGAATGAACTCTACAAACGTGATTATATATTAAAAAAAATTGCAACAATTTTTATTGAACATACATTAAAAACACATTTCATCTGATGAAAAGAATAAACTGATCACAGTTGCAAGAAAAAGTATGTGAACCCCTTGGGATTACATGGAGTTTTGCATGAATTGGGCATAAAATGTGCTCTGAACGTCATCTAAGTCACAACAATAGAAGAACACAGTCTGCTGAACATAATACTACACAAACATTAGATGTTGCCATGGTTTAATTGCACATAACATGAAACATTCACAGTGCAGGAAGGAAAAAGTATGTGAACCTTTGGACTTAATAACTGGTTGACCCTCCTTTGGCAGCAATAACCTCAACCAAGCGTTTCCTGTAGTTGCAGATCAGACCTGCACATTGATCTGGAGTAATTTTGGACCACTCCTCTTCACAAAACTGTTTCAGTGTAGCAATATTCTTGGGATGTCTGATGTGAATCGCTCTCTTAAGGTCATGCCACAGCATTTCAATCGGGTTGAGGTCAGGACTCTGACTGGGCCACTCCAGAAGGCGTATTCTGTGCTGTTGCAGCCATTGATTTGTTGAATTACTTGTATGCTTTGGGTCATTGTCCTGTTGCATCACCCATCCTCTGCGGAGCTTCAGTTGGCGGACAGATGGTCGTACGTTTTCCTGCAAAATGTCTTGATAAACTCTGGAATTCATTTCCCCATCAATGACAACAATCCATTCAGGCCCTGAGGCAGCAAAGCAGCCCCAAACCATGATGCTCCCTCCGCCATGTTTTACAGTGGGGATGAGGTTTTGATGTTGGTGTGCTGTGCCTTTTTTCTCCACACATAGTGCTGTGTGTTCTTCCCAAACAACTCAATCTTGGTTTTATCTGTCCACAGTATATTTTGCCAGTAGTGCTGTGTAACATCCAGGTGCTCTTTTGCAAACTTCAAACGTGCTGCAATATTCATTTTGGACAGCTATGGCTTCCTTCGTGGTGTCCTCCCATGTACTCCATTCTTGTTTAATGTTTTCCTTATTGTAGATGTGTCAACAAAAATGTTAGCATGTGCCAGAGATTTCTGTAGGTCTTTAGCTGACACTCTGGGATTCTTCTTTACCTCATGCAGCATTCTGCACTGTGCTCTTGCAGTCATTTTTACAGGACGACCACGCCTAGGGAGAGTAGCAACAGTGCTAAACTTTCTCCATTTGTAGACAGTCTGTCTTACCGTGGACACATGAACATCACGGCTTTTGGAAATACTTTTGTAACCCTTTCCAGCTTCATGCAAGTCAACAATTCTTGATTGTAGGTCTTCTGAGAGCTCTTTTCTGCGAGGCATGGTTCACATCAGACAGTGCTTCTTGAAACCAGTAAACCCAAAACAGGTGTGTGTTTTTTAAGGGCAGGACAGCTGTCAGCAACACATCCAATATCATCACACTGATTGGAGTCAAGGTTGGTTCACTCCTGGCTCCAATTAGCTCTGGGAGAAGTCATTAAGCTAGGGCCTCACATACTTTTTCCTCCCTGCACTGTGAATGTTTACATGTTATGTGCAAATAAACCATGGCAACATCTAATGTTTGTGTAGTATTATGTTCAGCAGACTGTGTTCTTCTATTGTTGTGACTTAGATGACCTTCAGAGCACATTTTATGCCCAATTCCTGCAAAACTCCACGTAATCCCAAGGGGTTCACATACTTTTTCTTGCAACTGTATATGTTTTGTCATTAGAATCTCTATTGCCTACAATAAGGAATAATGTGGATATAAAGTGCATACGGATAGGAGACAAGAGCATAAGGTGGCAGCTAATGCAGATGATATGTTGTTTTATGTGGGGAACCCTAGAATAACATTGCCATATTTAATTAAATCAATGAAAGAGTATGTGGAGATATCAAACTTAAAAAATAATCCAACAAAAACAGAGATCTTAAATATAAACCTTCCAAATAGAGAGAAAAATAGGATACAAGAGGAATTTCCCTTCGTTTGGAGAGAAAAATAATTAAAATATCTAGGAATAAAATTAACTGTTTCCTCCAAGAACTTATATAAATTAAACTATATCCCATTGTTAAACGAGATTAAGGATGAATTAAGGAAATTGGGAGGGGGAACCCCATCATGGATAGGTCGTATAAATCTGATAAAAATAGTGATTGTTCCAAAAATCTTATATAAATTTCAAATGATACCAATTAAACTACCAGAAGTATATTTCAGAATAATTAAAAAAATGATAACAAGATATATTTGGAGGAATAAAAAACCAAGAATAAGTTATGAAATGTTATGTAGAAATATAGAGAAAGGCGGACTGGGAGTACCAGATTTGAAAAGATACTATAACTTGGTAATAATGGCGGGACACATAATGCAAAAACGAAAAGCTGGGTTAAAATTGAAAATGCACTAAGTAATACCAATTTAAGTAGAATTGTATGGTTGCCCACACAATACCAAGGATTAGCAGATAGCACAAGTTGGTTCACATTTAATGTTTTAAGAGTCTGGGATGTATTGCACAGACAGATGGGATGGGAATTTAATTCACTGTTAATGCCCTTAGGGTCCACAGAGTTTTTCCCCCAGGTAAAGAAGGTATCACAGGGAAGTGGATTAAGAAGGAAGATGCACAATTAAGGGATATAATGGTGGGGGAGGAAATGGGTTCACTCAAGTATTTTGAAAAAAAAAAAGGGAGAAGTTTTCACGAGAATGGATGAGTGGTGTTATTTTCAATTAAAACACTTTATAAGGAAGCTTCGAAAACCATTAAGAACAAGAAAGGATTGGAACCCCTTTGAGCGGTTAATAGACACACAGGGGATGGGAAACACGGAACGTCTAAAATATATAAGATTCTCACTGAAATAAACACAGATATAAGGCCACCATATATAGAAAAATGGGAAAGGGATATAGGTGTAATAATAGATGTGGAAAATCAGAGGAAAATGTATAGATTAATCCATGAAAATATAAACATGCAGGATGTAGAAATGAACTATAAATGTTTGGCAAGATGGTATATTACACCGAGTGTGGCACATAGATTGAGTGGAGATAATTCACCTTTGTGTTGGCGGGGATGTGGAGGTAGAGGCACTATGTATCACATATGGTGGGAGTGTCCTAAAATACAAGAGTACTGGGAGAGAATAATGAACTTGATTCAGAAAATTACAGAGGTTGACATAATATTAGACCCAGAGACTTGCCTTTTCCGCAGTAACAAGCTTTCAGTTAAAAAATATAAAAAATCTGGTGTATTGTATCATTTGAATGCAGCAAATGGTTTGATACCCAAGTTCTGGCGGAGAAAGGAGGTGCTGAAAATAGAGGATTGGATTGACAGGGTGTATCAAATACAGTATGTAAGATGGAGGAACTTTACCATATGAATGAAGATAAGATGGAGAGCTATCATATAAGATGGAACAAATGGGAGGAATTGAAAAAGTTAAAGTTAAATACAGAATTAATGGGGGAATAATATAAAATAACATGGTTACACTTTTCTCTTCTCTTTTGAGGATGTGGATCTCCAGAAAGGAATAGGAAAATGCAGAGCAGAGGGTGTGGGAGGGTTGGTTGGGGGGGGGATGGTGGTATTTAGGTAGGAGCGTGGGGGGAGGTGTAGGGGGGGAGAAAAGTCGATACGATAAATGCACTGAAAATGTGTCAATGTTTTAAAAGAGTATGTTTGTACAATTTATTTATTTGAAAAATCAATAAATATTTAAATAAAAAAAAAAAAGGAATGACCCAAAGTCCAGACCTAAATCCAACTGAGAATCTATCGCAAGACTTGAAAATTGCTATTAACAGACCCTCTCCATCCAATCGGACAGAGCTTGAGCTATTTTGCAAAGAAGAATGGGCAAAAATCTCACACTCTAGATGTGCAAAGCTGGTAGAGACATCCCCAAAAAAGACTTGCAGTTGTAATTCCAACGAAAGGTCGTTCTACAAAGTATTGACTCAGGGAATACAAATACACGCCGTACTTTTCAGATATTTATTTGTAAAAAATTTGAAAACCATTTAGCATTTTCCTTCCACTTCACAATCATGTGCCACTTTGTGTTGGTCTATCACATAACATCCCAATGAAATACATTTACGTTTTTGGTTGTAACATAACAAAATGTGGAAAATTTCAAACGGTATGAATACTTTTACAAGGCATTGTAGTTTGAAATGGCCTCTCTGAGAAAATAAAGCAAAACAGAAAGAAAAGAAAAGGTACTCAATACCATACTATACATCACTAACTGGATATGCCATAATACCATAAAGATCTAAATTGCCACTACAGATTCTGTCCCCTACCATTTCTAGTGTAGTACGTCAGTCAAAACCCACCGCTGCCTTGATGCATGTGCTGCCAGAGATAGAGAGAAAGAAGTCCCATCTGCTGGACTACATGTGACACCTTGACTAATCCTAGAGGCCCAGCCCTATGGAGGCTGCCTGACTCCTTATTGAGTAGCCCCTCGATTTTCTTTGACATAGAACAACACATTAAGGAGTACTTCACCCTCAATGATGCTGAACCCACCTTTCCAGTGAATAACTGGGCAGCTCACAAGGCCACAATCAGGGGCTATTTGATTAAAATAGCGGCCCGACAAAAAAAGACCTCAGACTCACTCATAAAAGAAAAAGAGAAGGAGCTGTCAGACCTACTAGCCCAACACAAACAGAACCCAGAACTGGACTTTAGGGATAAAATTGACGTTGTTGTTAGGTTGGAACTGAATCATTGTCTAAAAACTAGGGCAGGAAAAAGCCTTAGCTGGTCCCAGGTTTCTTTCTATGCATCAAAGGATAAGCCAGGTACAATGGCGGCCCGACAGCTCTTGCCTCGACCCCTGTCTCACAGCTCTCCAAGCTTAGACAAACTAATGGCACCCTAACCCAAAACCCACAAAAGATAATGGAGCTCTTCCATTTTTATTACACTTCCTTGTATAATGATCAGGGTGGCCTGTCACCCTCGGCCTTGGAGGCATTTCTCAAAGACCTCACCCTTCCATCTCTATCAACCCCTCATCGGGAAATATTGGAGAGGGATCCTTGATCAATAATGACCTAAAACTTTGACAAAAATATATACTAACCAACTTAACGGATTTCTGGTGCAATATATTCATATTGATCAGGTGGGATTTGTCCCTGGGCGACAAGCCATAGACCAGATTTGGTGAGCCATAGACCTGATCTCTGTAATGCTTTCCAATTGGGATGGGGTGGGTCCCAGACAAGGCATGCTGCTATCTCTGGGTCTGCATAAGGCCTTCAACTCTTTATCATGGACCTTCCTATTTCATATCTTACTGAAATGGAATTGTGGTTCTAAATTCCTTACCCTTCTAGAGGTGCTATATTAAAACCCCTCGGCAAACAACACCGCATATGGCCGCAAGTCAGATCTTTTACACATTTGACAGGGGAATAGGTAGGGATGAACCCTCTTGCCCCTCCTCTCTGGTGATAGCTATTAGATCCAATCCTAACATTCACGGTATCCTTAGGGGTGGCAAAATTCATAAATGTGCCGATGACCTATTGTTATTAGTCACAGACCCCATTACTACCCTCCCTAATCTTTTTTCTATCTTATTCATTTTGGAGCCGTTTTGGGACTTCAGGTGAACCAATCTAAATCGGAAGTGATGGACATAAAACATCTAGAGCCCACTTTGCGCTTGGTACAGATGTCCTTCTAATTTAAATGGTGTACACACGCACTCCCCTATCTAGGCGTCTGACTTATTTCTGACATCTCTATGCTATACCGTGTTAACTTTCTCCTTCTTTACACCTTAATGGAACGAGACTTGAAAGTCTGGCAGGCCCATACTCTTTCTTGGATGGGGCAGAGAGGTGCGGCGGTCAAAATGACAACCCTACCTTGTATCTTATATTACTTTAGGTCCCTACCAATCTCAGTACTGTCCTCATTCTTCTGGAAATTGCAATAATTGATTTATAAATGTATCTGGAGTACTGGTGGCTGTAGAGTAGTACACTCTACTTTGTATATTTGCAGGTGGAGAGGGGGACAGGGGGGTCCCCCACTTTCTACATTACTATCGAGCTGTCCAACTGGTCCAATTATACCAAATCTTTTCTAAGACGTTTCGCCCTGACTGGGTGCTATTAGAGGCATAGGCCAGCAGGCCACACCCTGTGGAACTTTTGATATGGCTCCCTTTATAGGAATGCCGGGCAATACTGAGCCCCTCCTTATAACACTCACTGCATTTATGGGAAACAGTATGCAAACAATACCCCATAAAGTCCCTTCACACTCTGGTGGCTTCCCTATTTAACAATCCTCACTTCCCCCTGGGACAAAACACCCATCAATTTTCATGGTGGTTCAGCGAGGGCCTCTGTAGGATAGCACATTTTCTGGACCACGCAGGGATCAGGCAATCTTCTTACTTCATAGATACATTGCAAATGCCGCCCGCGGAGACCTACCATCTGTATCAGATTACCTATTTTCTGCAGACTCCAGGTAGGGAACACGGCGATGTAACCACTAGAACCATGTTTGAAAATAAGTGCTTACGGGATATCAGAGTTATATGCTCAGTTCAATAGCCACCATACCAAGCCATCCTATCAAACGGCTTGGGAATCAGACCTTGGTGAGACGATAGAAAAGGAGTGGACACAGTGGTCAACCATGGTGCACAGGGGAATACTCAACACCACTCTAGAGGAGGAAAACTATAAGGTATTATCTAGATGGTACCTTGTCCCAGGCTGGTGAAGCGAAGATCTACCCTAGTGCCTCATCTTTGTGTTTCCGAGGATGTGGGTAGGTAGGAGATATGTACCATGTCTGGTGGTCCTGCTCGAAGTTCCAATGATTCTGGATCCAAATATTTAGTCTTGTTTTCTTGGTAACAGGACAGAACATCCCTAAAAACGCTAAAACGGCACTATTCGTTAACATCTCGGATGAGATCCCCAGACACTTCCAAACCCTCATTTTCTTTATCTTCTCACCTGCCAAAATAACTATAGTACGAGCATGGAAGTCACCTGTACTCAATATTACTTCAGTCAAACATAAAATCTCACGGATCATGATTAACAAAAAAATGACCAGCATCCTCAGAGACAAATAAACCAGGTTTGAGAAGGTATGGAACCCATGGATTGCATACCTTCAGGCCCCCTAGACACTTAGGTACTTTGTGGCTGGGGATTCGGACTGGGAGGACCAAGTCACAGCTCTCCCCCTCCTTTTTTTCTTTTCTTTCCCTTGCTCTTCTTTTTTTTCCTTACTTTACTTCACCCTCTATGTAGCAGTCACTAAGAATAACATTGTCAATTGATTTATCCTTTTTATGTAAATGGGTGTCCTTACTTATAAAGACCCATACTCAGGATATAATGATTGTTTTTTGTAGGACCAGTCTTAATTTTCTGTTTATATGCACTGTATTGGTAATACTGAAATATATCGGAGGGTGGCCCCTCTGTTTGCCTTTCCCCCTCCCTTTTCCCTTCTATTTCTGATATCTGTTTAACAGCAACTGTACCGCAGATTCATGTTTTTATAATAACTGAATAAAAATTATTGGAATATAAGTTCCATCTGATAGCCCATTGTATTTTTATATTTTTAATTATTTTATTTATTTTTGTTATGCTGTTCATCCATTTTTTCTTTCTATGGGCCAGCTAATGTATTTATTGCTTATTGTGTATTATATTACAATATGCATGTATACATATCTTATAGGTATGTTTTCTATATGTAGATATGTCATGAATATCTGTCACACTTGAGTTTAACAATCTGAAGAAGTGGTTGTTACCGCAAAACGGTACATCACAAACCATAAATGTAACTCTACATTGTGAACAGTATCATGTTTCACATTTGTAGAGCTGATTTTTACATATACCGGCAGGTCACCATTGAATAACTTTTTTTTTTTTTTGGTGTGTGTTTTTTTCATGTTGAGACAATGAGCACCTTGGTCAGGTCTATGTACAGCATAATGTATAGAGTACAGGTAAAAAAACAAAACATATGGAGTGCAGCAGTCACATCAGAGTCCTCCCTTACATCAAATTCCCCAGCTTTCCCTCATACATCAGAGTTCCCCCTTACATCAGTGTCCCCAGAGTTTCACTACCTTACATCAGAGACAACAGAGTGCCCCCTTATACCAGAATCCAGTGCAGTGTCCCCTTACATTAGAATCCAGCAGAGTGCACCCTTACATCAGAGTCCAGTGGAGTGCCGCCTTACATTAGAATCCAGCGCAGTGCCCCCTTACATCAGTTAGTTGCCCTTAAGTGCTAATGTGGCATGAAATCAGCTGGGCGAGTGTGTAAAGCTCCTGGAAGAATGGTGGAGGGGGCGACAGAAAGGAGGGAGATGGGGAATATTTAGCTAACTGCCAGGGGCAGACTGACAACTCATGGGGCCCCCGGGCAATAGGGGATCATGGGGCCCCTGTGTCCTTGCCCAAACTCAAAAAAGCCTATGAAAAAGGTACCAGGGGCATCTCATGGGGCCCCCTACTGACCCGGGCCCTCGGGCAGTGCCCGAATTTCCAAATGGTCAGTCCGCCCCTGCTAACTGCTCACTCACCCC